>NC_061121.1:171546019-171600005 GCF_002878395.1 Capsicum annuum | reverse complement strand
TGTGTCAGTTTCCTTCTATCGAGTCTTGGGGGTATTCATACCCAAAAAATATAGTTGTGTGCCTAGAGCCATGTCATGTTATCATGATACTCTCAGTCAATCCATGATCTATAAAATTCATTCAGTCATATGACTCAGGAAAATCTAGTAACCTCAGTAATCTCAGTAGTTCAGTAATCTCAGTGATCTCGGTACTTAGTAATATCTGTAACCTCAGTATTCAAAGTCAATCTCAATAACTTCAATACTCTCTACCAGTCCTCAGAACTCAGTACATTCTGTCAGTCATCGGAATCCAGTAAACTTAATTTAGCTCCGCTAAACAATACCACTAGCATCAGTCTAGTTAATCAGTATCAGTTCATTTAGTCAGTTCAGTTCAATTCAGTTATTCAGTTTAGACCAGTTATTTAGTTCAGTTTCTTTCAGATGGGAGTAAGATTCAGCATCGAGTGATCCTAGGGATGGGGATTCACCCACTAGATTAGGACTGAGATCCTTAAAAGCAATCCCTAAGTTCCAGAACTACGTAGCCAGCGTAGGTATAAGATGTCACCCATTAGATAGGACTGACATACTCAGGGGTCACCCGTTAGTATATTTATATGTATAGGACTAATCCTAGGAGTCACCCACTAGATTAGGACTGACTGCACAACAGATGTCTTTACTGGTGTTGTGGTACTGACACCCTTCCAGTCAGGGCAGAGATTGGACCCCACTCAGCTTAGCTTGGGGCATTTCGGTTAGATGAATAGATCCCTTAGCTTCAGTTACAGATTCAGGACTGTCAGATACAATCAACTTAGTTCATTAGAACAGATTCAGTACTGTTAGAGACAATCAATCCTTATCATTATAAATAGACTTCAAGATTACCCATTAGATAGGACTGATCTCAACTATAGTTAAACAATATTAGAATCATCAGATTTAAAGATCTCCTGCTAGATAGGACTGATCTCAACTTCAGTTACTCCATATAAAATAGAACTCAGATAGTTCCATCAGAACTTAGACTGTCAAATACAGTCTCTCAGTATTAGTTATATCAGTTAGGATGATCATCATAGTTATATTAGTTATATCAGTTTTCTGAACTCATGTATCAGTCATATCAGTTATCAAAACTCATGATATTAGTATTTAGCTTCAGGACTATCAGACACAGTCAACCAGACGAGTTTTTCATAATTCGAACTTTCAAAATAGTCATTCATCTATTCAGTATCTTGGTATCAGTACACTTATGTTGTCAGTATTCAGAATCAGTAGTCAGTATCTTCACGAGTTCAGTTACAGTTATGTATGCATGCATGTATTCTCACGTTCATATTAGTCAGCATTGTTCATGCTTATAACCCTTTGTATTTAGCCTACCTCACTCGTATATTCAGTACATTTAGACGTACTGACGCATTTGTGCTATGGTGCTTTCTCTTATGTTACACTATAGGTTTAGAGGCACGAGCTCCAGATTAGTAGTAGCATTCCAGTATTTAGAGTTTAGAGTGAGTCCTTCTTATTCGAGGACAATATGATTATTGCTATATTTACTATTTAGTTGCTAGATAGAGTTAGTTGGAGACATGTTCCTTCCACTCCTTATTAAGTTCAGTTAGAGGCTTTTAGACTAGATGTCAGATTAGATATTCAAATCTCATTATTTTTAGTATTTATGACTTATTTTGGTATTATTATACCTTTTTCAGACATTTTGTTATCAGACGTTTATTCAGTTTGAAGCTTATGGCCTTTGATGTTCATGTTTCCGTATTTTATGTATATTATGTAGTATACAGATACAAATATCAGTTATGGGTTAGCTTATGGTCCTTCAAGGTCATGAGCACCATGTAGAATTCCGATTTAGAAAATCGAGATGTTACAAACTTGGTATCAGAGCTTAAGGTTCAATAGAGTCCTAGGAAGTCTGAAAGCCACATCTAGTAGTGTCTTATACATGCATGTGTTGTGCACCACACTTATGTGCAGGAGGCTTTGAGATGTTTTAGGAACAGTTTCCCTTCTTTTATGTCTCAGATCGTGCTATAGAAAGGTTCTCTAAGAAAACTCATGTATATTCTCATCATGCTTTAGTCATGTCAACTTTACCTTACTTTCAAGGTAACAAAAATAGTGAAGCTCAATTCCTACATATAGGGCTTTCTTAAATAGTCCCTATAGATAGCTATGGGATTTCCCTCATGCTCAACAGTATCCCATCAGTTTTTTTATATCCCAAAGTTGTACGGATCTCATTCATAATCATGAGAACTAGTTGTTGAACCCAAATTTAGATATGACAGCAGATCAGTTCTCAAAATCCAATGATAGCATATGACTAGAGTAAGAAGCATGAACCCAAGAGTTTAGAGTAGTAGAGTTGGGATAAAGATATCCAGATAGAACAGACTATGTATTCATAGGGATAATTGTACTAGAATGAATCAATAGGCTTGAACAGTGTGAGTTATAAATTTAAGTTTATTTAATCAAAATTAAGTATTAAAGTGTAAATGTGATACTAGTAGTATGTGAGGGAAACAAGGGTAGATGATATGTTTAGTAAGGCAAACATATGTTAATCAGAGTGTAAGTATGTGATGATGATTGTAGTTTAGTTCAGAGTTTAGTTTAGTGATCATAGAATTATGATGATGGCTTAAATCCAAGTGGGTATGGTAGATCAAGTACCTAAGTCAGGTTCTCAGATTCCAGTAGTAGTGCCAGTATGTACAAAAAAGCAGTTAGGGAAGACGATTCCCGACCCATCCTTATCTCAGCATAAACCTTCGTACTTTAGTTGGTATAATGCCTATTCATGCTTCATGTGTCAGATTCCATAAATACTTCTTACATTCACATGCATTCCATAGAATCGTGTGCACTTTTATTTTCTAGTATAGGGAATTTATTCCTAGATCACTCAGTGTTACAAATCATGTTCCATGAACTCAGACATTCCAGAATCAGTTCATGCAGCTCATGACTCATGTACATATATCATGCTCCCCAGTATACTTAGTTTCCATGACTCAAGTTATACCTTCACTGATCATATAAATCAAGACTATGTCATGTATATCCTCAGTTCATCTCATGCATCATGCATTAGTTTCAGACTCCTGAAGTTTAGTAATAATCTAGTTTGTAGATGCCTTGTGCATCACCCAGTTTCTTATTAGAGGGACATATCATCCCAAGGGGGAGATACCCCACCTTATCTTAACGCTCTCATGTCTTAGATCTTTTAGTTTCTCCTTGCATAACGAATTCAGTCAATAATAGAGGGTACTCATAAGCTGATCCTCAAGTTAGAACTTAGCTGTAAGTCAAGTATTTAGAGGTTTAGTTCAGTGCATTATGTTCAGTCCATATGTCATGTACAAGACTCAGTTATGTTCTCATGTTTCAGTTCAATCTTAGTGACTTTATCATTGCATGTTCAGTCGCATGTTTGTGAGTCAGTTCAGTTATGTATTCACGCATGAGATATGTGTTATCAATTTATCAGTACTTTCAGTCATGCATTCACGTATCATGTCAATCATATAATCATGCATCAGATATTCATAGATTCAACTTATCAGTTAAGCATCAGATATGCATTCTCAGTTTACGAAACTCAATTTTTCGGAACACTCAGTCCTACATTCATAAATCAGCTACCCATGCATTAGATATGCATGTACAATATGATATGCTTAGTTTTCAGTCATGTCAGCCATGAAATCATGATCAGTCATTCATGCTATATATTCGTGTAAGTTATCTTTTCTCCCCTCTCAAGCAGTCATCATTCAAGGATGAATGTTTCTAAAAGGGAGATATTGTAATACCCTAAAAAATCCAAACCAATATTACATCCACGTACCAAGCTCATGCATAGTACATCATGGTTCTTTTATAGTTTTATGAGTAATTTAGATGTATATTAAGGCTTCAAATAACTCCCAGCTATCAGACGAATCAAAACATTCCTTACCAATTGAATTCTTGAGAAGGATATTGGTATAGTAAACTTCAGACAAGCATATCTCTCATTATACTAGTAATTTTTAATCTCATAACCTAAAAATAGATAGATAATTGAATTATATTTCCAACGATACCAATTTTGCCTAAATCCGATATCAGAGCAAAGAGTTATTCCTATGTTACTCTAGCATGTCTGGCTGGAAACAGTGTGACGACATTCATGGTAGCTTACCATATTTGTGACGCCCTATAACGAAGTTCGTCAGCCTTAGGTAGAAACCAGCTTCTAAGTGATGACATTTATGGTATCTTACCACATTTGTGACGCCCTATCACGAAGGTCCTCAGCCTTACGCAGAAACCAGCTCCTAAGTGACGACATTCGTGGTAGCTTACCACATTTGTGATACCCTAGCACGAAGGTCATCATCCTTAGGTAGAAACCAGCTCCTAAGTGATGACATTCATGGTAGATTACCATATTTGTGACATCCTATCACAAAGGTCCTCAGCCTTAGGCAGAAACCAGCTCCTAAGTGACAACATTCGTGGTAGCTTACCATATTTGTGATACCATATCGCGAAGGTCGTCATCCTTAGGTAGAAAACAGCTCCTAAGTGATGACATTCATGGTAGATTACCATATTTGTGACATCCTATCACAAAGGTCATCAGGCTTAGGCAGAAACCAGCTCCTAAGTGACGACATTCGTGGTAGCTTACCACATTTGTGACACCCTATCACGAAGATCGTCAGCCTTAGGTAGAATTCAGCTTCTGTGTGATGACATTTTTGATGGCCTGTCACATTTTTGATACCTTGTAATAAATGTCGTCAGGCTCAGGCAGAAACCATCAATTCCGTCTCCTGTGTGATGATATTTTTGATGGCTTATCACATTTTTTGATGCCTTGTCACAAATGTCGTGAGCTATGATTTTCAGCAACTGTGAATTTATTTCATAAGGGTATTTTGGTCATTTTTTTCACCTTCCATGACTTATAACCCTAAAGAGGTGTAATTTTTCCCATTTTTCTTCAGTTAAGCATCTCAAAAACCCTGTCTTACGCTCTTAACTACAAGATTAGGGTTTCCATCAAACTCATCTCTCAAAAGCAAGATTCAAGCCTTTTTCTAAGATAATTGAGAATTAAGTTTCCCAAATCCAAGAACTCTCCACTAAATCATCAATGTTTCCTCTCTAACTTATGCGTAGTATTCATCTATGGAATCTGTTCATAGAGCTCAAGAACCATGTTTTAAATATTATTTTGTAAACTTTTTGTGGTGATATGAGTATGTACATGTTGATGATTGTTGTTTAAGTTTCAATGTGATGTCTAAAGGTGTTTTCATGGAATATATATGTTTGTTAATTGAAAACCATGAACTTTAGGTGATTTAATATGGTGCAAGTATGAAACCCACCTATGCCTTAAAGAATGCATGAAAGGTGTTTGATAAACTGCTTAGGATGCTAGAAATTCATGTTTGTATGGTTCTATGATGTGTAAATGACAAGTCCATGTTAGCTATATACTAGAATATGAATTCCATGTATTTCATGTATTGCTATTGTGGTGGTATGAAACATGTAAGATAACGGAGATATACCATATGTACACGAAATATATCTATGCATTCCCTACAATGTTTAAGATGTTGAATAACTATATGAAATATGATATCCCCTGCTTATGATATTATGAATTGTGGACTCAAATATTGTGATCAAGTCATGTCATGTGTGTCAGTTTCCTTCTATCGAGTCCTGGGGGTATTCGTACTCGAAAAATATAGTTGTGCGCCTAGAACTATGTCATGTTATAACAATACTCTCAATCAAGCCGTGATCTATAGAATTTAGTCAGTCATATAACTTAGGAAAATCCAGTAACCTCAGTAATCTCAGTTGTTCAGTAATCTCAGTGATCTCAGTACTCAGTAATATCTGTAACCTCAATATTCAAAGTCAGTCTCACTAACTTCAGTACTCTCAACCAGTCCTCAGAACTCAGTACATTCTGTCATTCATCGAAATCCAGTAAACTTAGTTTAGCTCCTCTAAACAATACCACTAGTTCAGTTCAGTTATTCAGTTTAGCCCAGTTATTTAGTTTAGTGTCTTTCAGATGGGAGTAGGATTCAGCATCGAGTGATCCTAGAGATGGGACTTACCCGCTAGATTAGGACTGAGACCTTAGAAGAAATCCCTAAGTTCCAGAACTACATAGCCAGTGTAGGTATGAGATGTCACCTATTAGATAGGATTGACATACTCAGGGGTCACCCGTTAGTACATTTATATGTATATGAATGATCACAAGAGCCACCCGCTAAATTAGGACTGACTCCACAGCAGATGTCTTTACTGGTGGCGCGATACTAACACCCTTCCAGTTAGGGCAAAGATTGGACCCCAGTCAGCTTAGCTTGGGGTATGTCGGTTAGATGAATACATCCTATAGTTTCAGTTATAGATTCAAGACTGCTAGATACAGTCAACTCAGTTTAGTAGTACAGATTTAGTACTGTTAGAGATAATCAATCCTTATCATTATAAATAGACTTCAAGATCACCCATTAGACAGGACTGATCTCAACTATAGTTAAACAGTATCAGAATCATCAGATTTAAAGATCACCCCTAGATAGAACTGATCTCAAATTCAATTACTCCATATAAAACAGAACTCAGATAGTTCCATCAGAACTTAGACTGTCAGATACAGTTGTTCAGTATCAGTTACATCAGTTAGGCTGATCATCACAGTTATATCAGTTATATCAGTTTTTTGAACTCATGTATCAGTCATATTGGTTATCAGAATTGATGATATCAGTATTCAGCTTCAGGACTGTAAGACACAGTCAACCATATCAGTTCTTTATAATTCAAACAATCAAAAATAGTTGTTCATCTATTTAGTATCTCGGTATCAGTACACTCATGTTGTCAGTATTCAGAATCAGTAGTCAGTATATCCACGAGTTCAGTTATAGTTATATATGCATGTATGTATTCTCACATTCATATTAGTTAGCATTGTTTATGCATATAACCCTTTGCATTTAGCCTACCTCACTTGTATACTCAATACATTCAGACGTACTAACGCATTTGCGCTATGGTACTTTCTCTTATGTTACACCATAGGTTTAGAGGCAAAGCTCCAGATTAGCAGTAGCATTCCAGTGTTCA
The DNA here is from genome assembly GCF_002878395.1 of Capsicum annuum. NCBI lineage: Eukaryota > Viridiplantae > Streptophyta > Magnoliopsida > Solanales > Solanaceae > Capsicum > Capsicum annuum. Next base: position 171,592,820 of record NC_061121.1, on the reverse strand, counting down.
GAGTTTGCAGTGAGTCCTTCTGATTCGAGGACGATATAATTATTGCTATATTTACTATTCAGTTGCTAGATGGAATTAGTTGGAGACATGTTCCTTCAACTCCTTATTCAGTTCTATTAGAGGCTTTCAGACTAGATGTCAGATTAGATATTCAGATCTCATTATTTTCAGTATTTATGACTTGTTTTGGTATTGTTATACCTTTTTTAGACATTTTGTTAACAGACGTTTATTCAGTTCGAACCATATGGCCTTTCGTGTTCATGTTTTCATATTTTATGTATATTATGCAGTATACAGGTACAGATATCATTCATGGGTTAGCTTATAGTCCTTCAGGGTCATGAGCATTGTGTAGCATTTCGGTTCAGAAAATAGGGGTGTTACACATAAGTAGCAACATTATATTGATTATCAATAATTTAGCAACTTTGTGTCACAACAATGTATGTATATATTAATTATATGATGCATGTATATATCGTTATATTAATATTACCTGCTATCATCTTGTCCACCACTAATCTCTCACTTACTTATTTTCCCTCTATCCTCTACATTATGGTTATGTTTAACATCTAAATTGTCATTATTTTAAGTCTTATTAATGTCTTCTCTTTTATCATGACTATCATTTTCACTTTCATGGCCTTGATTATCAGCAGCCAATGACATAATATGTAAGAATACATTAATACATTTTTTTGTATAAAATATGCAATTTCAACTACCTTTTTTTGGGAATAGATTGCTCTTTCAACGTTTTTAAAGTGTTCATATAGTGGCTCTGTATTGATTCCCATTGAATTCCATGTCAATTAATATGCCAAGATAAACACATAGAATCAATAAGAAATAACTATATATTTACATAATATATATATATATATATATATATATATATATATATATATATATATATAAAATCTGATTTATACTTGTATCAAAACAATATTTGTATCTAATACATATGTTTATATATTTCACACATATTTATAGTTAGATACATAACTCAGGTCCCTTGATATATGTATCATAACAATATATGTACATATCACAGATGCTTTGATATATGTAGTAGACCATTATATCTATCAGATACAATTGATTTCATCCATCAAACACCACAATATTTAGATGCATAGGAAATGTATATTTTGATACATTTAAGGAATTGATGCATTTATAATCTTAAAGATGTATCTTACTAAAATTCAAATATATAAATAAAAAAGTGATACTTACAAAAGTCTTTACAGTAAACTTGAGTTCATCCACATCTTCTTTGATAAGTGGTTGTTTTTGCTTGTTGATCATGACATCAGGTGCCTTCTTATCATTATGAGTATTCAGAACCATAGGCTCTTGATGTTGACCATCCCCTACAATTGTATTTTTTTCAAGTAAAACAGGGGATCCAAATGAGCTCTAGATGAGCTTAGGGGTATTTGTCTTTTGACAAGGACAATGCTGGTTTCTAAATCTTTAGAACATGTTCTCACTTTTTAGGATACACTATCAGTTTTTCATTTCTTTATGGTAGGGAGAGAAGAAGGACAAACATATTATTTAATTTTTTTAAGAAAATCTTCTATTAGTTGAGCACAAAAATTTTCAAATCACTCATGAATTACCGATGAGGCAATGTCCTTCCCTGCAGAGTCAATTTGCTCGATCAAATTCATAAATTAATTTGGAATAGCTAGAGTGGTTGGTTCATTTGAAGAAATAGTCAATGATTGTGTAAATCAATGTATGAGTTATTAGTGCCATGTTTCAATATACATACTGTAATGTACAAAATTAAAAAATAAGATGGTAAGGTATTACAATTTGAAACAAGAAGTATCGCACGTATTTAACAGAAACACATAATAATCTAAAATATGTGATAGTTAAATACATCTATACCAAGTTCAAGTAGGTACATTTATCTTATACCTATGTGTAATTGATACATTAATATTGCAATATATGTATCTGATGATATATTTATGTTTCAGATACACATGTATTAGTTAGATACATATCCTAGATGCAAATATTTTAGTCTTGCATATATAAAATATAGATAATTTGATACCTATATTTGTTGTATGTAGTATTAATATATATCATGATAGTTGTATAAAATATATGTAAGATGTAAATCTGTTAATTTTATCACCTTACTAAACATGTCTATCATGAGGTCCTCATATCTTGACTTGTCCACAACTATGTACCAATTTAGTAACCTTAGACTTAAGTCATTTTCATGAACAACTATCTCTTCACCACCTCTCAAAAATATTAATAGAACCATAATCAAAGTGTGTATGGTATGTCGTTTAAATGATAAATTGTTTGGTCAGATCCATGGCATTACTGAATGAATAATCAGTGCTAAAATGGAAATCCTTCCCATAAAAATGAATTATAACTCCCATCATCAATCATATGAAAATCTCTAGCTGGAACATTGGTAGTGTGAAACTATGAGAAGATGATGGTGTGAATGAAGTATAATATAGCAATTTTGACTGCATTTTCATTGTTCTTTTTTCATTTTTGTTCAAAAATAAATCAACCCACTAGCCTCTCTTAACCTATATTATGGCCTTAGAAAAATACTTCTTCACAAGTCTATTAGCAGGTACACTAGATTAATCAAAATACTCTTAATTACAGGTGCATTTCAAATTGGTACTAACCACAAACCCATATCTAGTAAATTGCAGAATGGTATCCTTAACATATACCTGTAACTCATCGGATGTCTATCTTTTTTCACTAAATTTACTAAGCCCTGACAATATAGCCTTCAAAACTACATTGGGGTTTTGGATATACTCCAAAACACATAGGATGGAACATTGCAATCTCATGATCTTCTAGAATGACTTCAAGTTTTGTAACAATATGCACATTATGTGAGCTTCTAAACCTTAAATTATGGGAGGTCATTTTTGACAACCAATTGAATGTCGTGAATTTAGACAAATTAATTGAATCAACACGCTAAATCAGTATGAAATAAGAATATAGTTATATAAATATATTTATTTGATACAAATATCTATATTTATCAAATACATATATAGTTAGATACATATCATAGATACTGTTGTTCCCAAGATCATACTCAAGTATCGTGGTCACCCAAGTAGTAAAGTGGATTTTAAAAGCCAACTATCGATCCCACAGGGACTTGGTGGTTAGCAAACTATCCAACTCTAGCGTTACTAATTAGATTGAATAAGTGCAAGTGCAACCAATTAAGTAATTGAGTTTTTTAATTATAGACTAAATAAAAAAGGGAAAATTTTCATGAAAATATAATTGCAAACATTATACGAAATGTTCCAGGGTTGAGACATACTACACATTAATGTTTAACTATAGTTTCTAGAAGATGTTGGTGTTTATCATGATTGTTGATCTATGGGGTTTATATTCTAACTTGGGAATCGTAATTCTATAAGTCATCTAAGAAAATTAATCTAACAACTATATCGTTGAGTGGGGATGTCAGTCTTTAATTTGGATTCATTAAACTATCTTCCCATTTCATTAACCCAGTATGGCGTTTAGGTATATCTCTATCCTAAACACAAATCATGCTTTAACAATTAGATTCTAATGATTCAATACATTATCCACCCTACTTATGTCCTTCATTAGATTCTAATGATTCAATACATTATCCACCCTACTTATGTCCTTCCTTGAATCCCTCAACTCCTGTGGTCAATTTATCTTGGGACTTAGATTTTCTTTAAAGTTCATGACTCTTTAGAATGGTTAAACAAGAATGTAAGAACAATCACATACTTGATAAACATGTAAAAAAACTTTAAACCATAATTAAACACACATGTTTGTAGCCTAAAGCCTTGAATGAGGGTTATTATCCACTCATAGTCTTACAAAGGATCAACATAGGTGAGTTCATAAAGTAAAACTACAAGAAAGTAATGTTTGGGAACAAAGAACCCTAGTTTAAGTCCCTTGTTTGCTTCTCTTCTCTCCAATTATTGTATTGATCCAAAGGCTTGTTAAAATTGTAACTAAGTGCTGATTTTATTGTGTTTTAGGTCATCCTTGAGTTCCCCTGAGAGGGAATAGATCAATTGAAAACATTTACCCTCACTTAGGACGCTTAAAATCAAGTTTTGGATGTCACAGAGACTGCCCCACATCATGAGGCTTCAAACGCACATTTGGGGTTGTTGATCACACCCATGGTGAGGACAAACCAGTGAGTGTCGATTTATGGGTTTTCTTGCACCCCCTACCCCCTCCAACTTCTCCCCGTCCTTCCTTCAGGGGTGCAGCGCAAGGGGTAGCCCAAGGTTTTCTCCTTTTGGCCTCGAATCATTGTGCATTGGCTCCTTGTTTTCCCATTGCTTAGGAATTGTTTGTAGCATTAAATTATAATTAAAAACAACTCCAATGGTATCATAAAACTTCAAAGAACATTCATTAGTTTTCACAACACAATAGAGTTCAACAAAGTACACTTGAACTAAGCATAGCTCAAGCTAGCGCAACTAGTTTCCTTGCCTAAAATCTATTTGATCTTTTTGACTCTTAACTGTTTTCTATTGAACCTTAAGCACTCTAAACGTGTTATTAAACACATAAATAAATAATTAACCCCTTAATACCTCATTACACTCACCAATAATTCCTCAAAACTAAGTTAAACGTGCATAGATAATAACACTTAGAAGTATTAATATGCCTAAGATCATTACCCCACACTTAAATCTTTCTCCGTCCTCAAACTACTATTTTACATAAAGAATCATCAATGAATAATCTAGCATAACTAATAAAACTAATACACTCAAGCTATAACTACAACGACTACATTAATAGCAAGTTCCACATTAACCATGTCATATTACAATTGAAACTCATGAACACTACTTCAAAACACCTTAGCCTCATAAATTTACTTTACAAAGTTGGCAAACTCATGCATATTTCTCAAACAAAGAGATTATATAATTAACCTAACTATCAAAAATCATGCCCCATCACCATAAAAGAATTACCCTTATTCACTGACATATATACAAATCATCATAAGAATGGGTTCAAGGGTCGAATTCTTCTCACTCTCACAAAGAATTCACATGTTATATATGATGAACCAGAGGCCTGCCCTTAGTGTACTACTTGACTAATATAAAAATGTAAAGGATCTTGATCAAGTAGGACTTTTAGAGTTTTAATGTAGGCTAACGGATGGGTAGGGACTATTCTGGCCAGTAATAGCGATTATCCTCCCTAAGAATTTTAATATATCACGTTATACATTGAACTCTTTCCTTAAAATCCAAATTCTTACAACTTTTATCTTCCCACATCTCTTATGCTTTACCCTATCTATTTACACTAGTTTAGATATAGTAAGGACGGAGTATTCTTTATCACCACATGATTCAATTTTGATTAGTTTGTGTTTTTTTACACCACTCCCAACAACAATAGTTATACTTGTTCACACCAATAATTTCTATTTTGGGGCTTAATTTTGACCTTTTTCTTTTTCAATTTGACACTAATTAACCATATTAATTTTTCAACTAAAGTGCTTAGGAACTTTGGATGAAATTCATATTAATTAAAGAAAGGAAGGGGCTACATATAGTGCTACAAAGGAATAGGATAAAGATTCAACGGGACTAACTAAGATCATACACTAAGGGTAGATAAAAAGCGGTCTAAATATGTGTAACGCCTCGAAATATCATCCCGAGATATCACAGGGTACCCAAGGCTACACGTAGCCTCAAGCTAACCCTTTAAGCAAAAACACTACCCTTGGGTTCCAACACAACAACATACACGCTACGCTAAGGATATATATAAGAGTACATATCATATCACATCGCACATGGAACGGAATATCGTTAAACTATACATATATGGAATGTCTATACACAAACCAACCCAACAATACACTAGTCTGACATAGCCTCTATACAGCAAAATCAACGAGCCATTAGGACAAACCCCCAACTGACTCAACAGACCAAAGGTATCACAAAATAACAGCACCAAAACTAGCAACTTAGTCCTCGAACCATGAGGACTCACCACTGAAGGAACGTAGATGCGGCACTCGAATATCACTATCGCGGCTGTGGCTGAGTACCTGAACCTACATCATGGCAAAGATGTAGCCCATAGAGAAATATGTGGGTCAGCACAAGATCCGTACTGAGTACGTGGGGGCGCATGCAAAATATAAATAATATCATAAATTTTGTAAAAACGTACATACGAACCATAATGACACACCTGGCTTGAGTGACATTGAATCATGCAACTCATAACATCTTAGATAGGAAATGTAGGAGAAAAACCTCATAAAACATTATAGATCATCATAGTCAACTTGACTTACCATATCAAAACTGGGAGTGACTCGGTATTTCAATAAACATGACTCTTATGGACAGGGGAGTTTCCTATAACCGACAACCCCATGTGAGCTACGTGGAATACCAATGTTTGAAACCCCCGTTGGCGGGAGCGTCATACTCTTTGCCAGGGAGTACAACCTTAAAACTGCAATAATCACAATCGGGCTCTCTGGTCAATAATATCATCATCAAACAACCTTACGGTGGCACATAGGTTTGGGGAAATACCAAATTTCCCTCTCGTTGCTAAGTACTACTCTCTGACAAGCTCAGAACGCGTTAGGAAATCCACTACAACATCACAAGGGTCTATCATAAAGACCAAATCAAATCTGTTTCTCATTTATCAAATCATATCAATATGTGGATTCCTAACTCAACAAATTTTAGCTCAAAACATTTTAATCTTCCTCAACATCAACAAGGTATCAATGAATTAAACCATAACCAACTCGACATTTGGACAAGGATATAAAGTCTCAATACATAATATTTTCAACAATTTAACTCATCAAAACCATCCAAAAAATACCAAGACTCATTGTAACTTCAATATCAACATTTCTCAATTTCTCATCCAACTCTCATTTAAAAGTACTTGAGATATCAATCCATAGCAGGGATATAAATCAAGGGTTAACAAATTAAATCATCATACTCTCATAATCAAATACATTTTGGACATAATTCTATCTCAACATCATACACATATCGGATGACACAATCCCATAGCTCAAGGACAATAATATAAGATACAAAAACATATTTCCAATTCATGGTAAAACATGTAAACTATGATGTCAATGTAATTCAACATAAATACCGGGCATAAGATCGAAAGGATAATCTTGTTCAAAGCTCCACATACCTAAAAATGAAAGATAAATATGAACTTCTGACTCTGAAACTTTATTCACAAAAATAAAGAGTGCTTCTCAAAGACCTTAATATGATCAACTCGAATCCCAAATCAATTTGAAATTTCTACGGTTCAATTAAGAGACATAGAAGGATGAAATTTGGAGTAGTAGGGTTGGGGTTTGAGCCTTAGGAAATTTTGAAGAAAAATGAGCTATTGAATGCTAAATGGACTTAAATCCATGGTTTACCCGGATAGATTAGAGTGGGAATGACCAAAATACCCTTAAAAATCAAATAATGTCAAATCTGTCCTTTGATGGACTATTTTAATAGGCTAAAGTAGATCGACCATAATCTTTGGATCCTATGGCCAAATTTGATGAAACCAATTTCATTGGAAAGAGGACTTTCAGAGATTTCTGTTGATATATAGTAGCTCACCCAAATCATTATGTACAAGGAGTTATTATCTTTTGAAGATGACCCTAAAATTTGCCTGGCCTCAGTATTTTTTTCCTGCACATTACTGTTCACCACTATTCACGGTTAGATCGAAATGATCATAACTCATCGCTCGAGTGTCCATTTTGGATGATCCACATATCATTGGAAAGATTATTCGATGCTCTACACGATGACGGGTCGCATATCCAAAAATTCCACATAGAAAAATTATTAATCATAATAAAGAATAGAATTCAACATATTTTCGTCCGAGATCTTAACAAAAATTTTTTCTGGGGCATCACATCATCTCCCCCTTGGAAAAATTCATCCTCAAATATTGATAGGTAGGTCAGGAATACTATGAAAATAAGTATATAGAGAAAAATCGTCTTGCCCAAGCATATACTCCATTCTAGATTTTTTAGATATCGTAGAAAACACACAAGCCAAGATAAACATAGCAATAAGGATTAAATTAAAAGAGAACGATACCTTTGACATGCTCAGGATTCTTAGAAAAGAGGTGGAGATATTTGCTGCACATATCCGCTTCGGCTTCCCAAGTAGCACTCTCCATGAATTGATTTCACCAAAGCACTTTAACCAAAGGAACTTGTTTCTTAGCCTATGAACTTGAACGTCAAAAACCTCAATCGGAACCTCTTCATATGAAAGACCATCTTAAATAGCCGAGCTTTCGGAAGGATCAATCACAACAGAATCACCAATAGACTTCTTAAGCATAGAAACATGGAAAAATAGATGGACGTTAGATAACTCCGCGGATAATTCAACCTTATACACTACCCTCCCAATGCGATCCATAATCTTATAGGGACCAACGGGGACTTAGTTTTCCTTTCTTCCTAAATCTCTTCACCCCTTTCATGGGTGAAACTTTCAAGCACACTAAATCGCCAACATCAAATTCAAGGTCTTTCCTCCTTACATCTGTGTATGACTTTTGACGACTTTGGGCGGTTTTCAACCTTTCCCGAATTAACTTAACCTTCTCCATGGCCTCGAACACCATATCTGGTCCAGTTGCAGCAGCATCACCAACTTTAAACCAATCAATGGGTGATCTACACCTTCTACCACACAAAGCTTCAAACGGGGCCATTCCAATAGTAGCATGAAAACTGTTAATGTAAGCAAACTCAATTAATGCTAAGTGATCATCCCAACTACCTTTAAAATCAAGTACACAAGCCCTCAACATATCTTCTGAAGTCTGAATGGTCTGCTTGGCCTGACCATTTGTTTGCGGATGGAAAGCAGAACTTGAACGAATTTAGGTACCGAGACCCTTCTGGAAAGATTTCCAAAACTGAGAGGTAAACTGAGTACCTCTGTTAGAAATAATAGCCAAAGGGATTCCATGAAGTCTGATGAGTTCCCGAATATATATTCTAGCATAATCTTTAGCTGTATACGATGAATGCACAGGCAAAAAATGAGCTGATTTCGTCAGCCGATCTATGATGGCGACTAGAAGGAGGAAAACTAACTATGAAGTCCATATTCACTTCTTCCCACTTCCAAGAAGGAATGCTAAAATCTTGCATCATGCCACTGGGCCTTTGATGCTCTATTTTAACCTGTTGACACGTGGAACACTTCACCACAAATTTTGCTATGTTCCTCTTCATACCGTTCCACCAATAGATTTTCGGCAAATCATGGTACATCTTGATAGCACCAGGATGGATCGAGTATCGTGTACCATGCACTTTCTCCATAATCCTATGCTTTAAGTTATCAACATCAGGAAAACATAATCTTTCTTGGAGTCTCAAAATGATATCTCCCCCTTGGGAGAAAACCTCCACCTTTTGGTCTTTAACTGATTCTTTTAACCTGACCAAGGTAGGATCCCTGTCTTGCTTCTCCTTTAATTCCGAAACTAAAGAGGATTTAGAACCTCTTTGCACTTCTATACTACCCTCATCATCACCAAACAACCTAAACCCCATTTAGCCAAACGATGTACTTCACGGGCCAACTCCTTTTTACCAATCTCCACATGTGCTATGCTACCCATGGACTTATTTTCAATAATTTTCAATAATTTTCAATACATAATATTTTCAATAATTTAACTCATCAAAACCATCAAGAAAATACCAAGACTTATTGCAACTTCAATATCAACATTTCTCAATTTGCCATCCAATTTTCGTTTAAAGGTACTTGATACATCAACCCATAGTAGGGATATAGAATTTCTAATATCAAATAAAAATTCATAATAAGGAAATAGTGGAATGATAGTATAAATCAAGTGTTAACAAATTAAATCATCATACTCTCATAATCAAATAGTTTTTGGACATAATTCCATCTCAACATCATACACATATCGGATGACATAATCCCATAGCTCATGGACAATAATATAAGATATAAAACCATATTACCAATTCATGGTAAAATATGTAAAATCTCATGTCAATGTAATTCAATAAAAATACCGGGCACAAGATCGAAAGGATAATCTTGTTCAAAGCCCCACATACCTAAAAATTAAAGATAAATATAAACTTCCGACTCTGGAACTTTATTCACGTAAATAAAGGGTGCTTCTCAAAGCCCTTAACATGATCAACTCGAATCCCAAATCAATTTGAAATTTCTACGGTTTAATAAAGAGACATAGAAGGATGAAATTTGGAGTAGTAGGGTTGGGGTTTGAGCCTTAGGAAATTTTGAGAAAAAATGAGCTATTGAATGCTCTTAATGGACTTAAATCCATGATTTACCCGGATGTATTAGAGTGGAAATGACCAAAATACCCTTAAAAATCAAATAATGTCAAATTTGTCCTTTGGTGGACTGTTTTGATAGGCTGAAGTAGATCGACCATAACTTTTTTCTTCCGATGGCCAAATTGGATGAAACCAATTTCATTGGAAAGAGGACTTTCACAGCTTTCTGTTGATATATAGTAGCTCACTCAGATCATTATGTACAAAGAGTTATGATCATTTGAAGTTGACCCTTAAATTAGCCTGGCCTCAGTATTTTTATCTTGCACATTTACTGTTCACCACTATTCATGATTAGATCGGAATGATCATAACTCATCGCTCGAGTGTCTGTTTTGGAGGATCCATATATCTTTGGAAAGATTATTCGATGCTCTATGCGATGACGGGTCGCATATCCAGAAATTCTACACAGAAAAATTATTAATCATGATAAAGAACAGAATTCAACACATTTTCATCTGAGATCTTAACGAAAAATTTTTTTGGGGCATCACAATATGCTATCAAAGAATTGCCTATATCATCTCTTAAATCCAGCATTCTTTATTTTACTTTGCATATACCCTAAACAAATTCTAGACATCAATGTGAAATAATAAATATACAAGAAAGATCACATAAAATATGGCACATGATCAAGTCGAGTAGAATAACTACAGATTTTAAACCAAGAAAATCACAAATTTAAATTTTGTAAACATCACCCCAGAGTCATAAAGATGAGCCCAGGTATCTCAAAAATAGTCATTCAACATGATCAACATGCTTTACATTCAAAATGAACTTGCATCATGTATTCATTGCTAGAAACTAGCAAGAACATATATTTTACCCTAACACAAAATAATATAAATTTACTCCTAAGAAATGGAAAATGGATACTGGGTTCAAAGGGTGAACTCTCGGAAAAGAACCAAAAAGAAAAACCAAGGGGTGGGTGAAATGTGCTCCTAAAAGACTAATACCTCAAAAACTAAAAACAAACAAATAGAAAATCTCTCTGTAAATTTTAAACTTTTTCCTTATTTATTCAAATTTAGAAAAAATCAAGAAACTAACATTGGACATCTTATAGTGGCACTTCACCCTAAACAATAGGAAGATTGTCTACCCCATACATAAAATCACTTTGTCCTCCATAATATAACTAGAAGCAGAGATAGAAATACTTTGTGGGGACTTTAGCTCTAGCTAATAGCATTTTTATCATCAATAAGTTCTGGTAGACCCCACACCCAATCTTTTCCATGCTCCTTAGCTTGGGTTTTTGGTACTCAAGCTTTTCTTCAATCTATAACTTAAAATAAAAATAAAAACAAACGTGATATATAAAATAATAAAATATGTTAATCAAATACCTATATTAACTTGGATTGACTCCCAAGGAATACCTGATTTAGTGTCACGGCACGACCTATATCACTACATCTCAACAGTATTCTTTTAACTTTTTTCTCCTACTCGAAGGACATTTTCTTTCTTTTTTAATACCTTTTTAGTGCTTTCTCTCAAGTTCTGCAACTTTCTCAACACTTGACTTTACAGTCACTTCTTTCAGCTTCTTAACTTTGGGCTTAATTTTTGACTTGGACAACTCTTTGAGATAGTCTGAAGAGTTGGTTTGTATACTTTGAATACCACATCTTCATCATCTAGTCATATTTTTAGAGTATCTTATCTAACATCAATCAATGTTCCTCTCATCATCGAGATTGGATGTCATAGTATGATCAGAACACTATCAACTACATCATAATTTAGCATAATAAAGTTAATAGGGATAATGAACTTATAAACCTTAATAATCACATCTTTAATGATTTATTCAAAATGCACTTTGATTTTATCCATAATTTAGAGCACCATAGAACATGGCCTCGGCTTCACCAATTAAAGAGTATTGATTACTGATAGGGGCATCAAATTTATACTCACCCCAAGTCACTCAAAAAATGGACTACCTCACTATCACCAATTTGTATAAGGAGGATGAAAATCTCTAGGTCCTTTAGCTTCTTTGGTATCTTACTCATCACACCTAAACTATATTTTTTAGTCAGTTCCACCCTCTTAATTTTATTTAGATTTATCTTATTAGTCAAAACATCTTTCCAATACTTATTAGCATACTTAGGCAAACCCCGCAAAATATCTTACAATGAAAGGTTAATAAGAAGTTCTTTAAACGTGTCAAAGAACTTATTGAAATATGCATCCTCAGTATCTTTCTTAAACTTTTAAGATTATAGTGTTAGTAGTCTCTCCTGTACACGCTCAACTGCATTAATTTTTGGGTACTCAGAACTTTCCTAATTTTCTGCATCAATAGCAGTATCTTGATTATCCTCTACCTATTATAGGATTAAATTTTCTTGTACCTCTATCTTTTTCTAAAATACCCTAAACCTTGGCCCTTACAAAATTTCTTATGTTTTGGACATTCTAAGCAAGGTACGACTCATGGGTACTAGTGGTACCCTAGGTTAATATTTGGTGTCCCTCACTCGTATATTGCACAGTGTGTTTGGTTTGGTTTCTATCCATGGTGTGAGTCAACATCTTACTTATTGTATGAGAGGGTAAGAGTGGTATTATTCCAAGCCGTATGATGCATTATTGTTGGCCATGTAATGAGTTAATTAATGACTTTGGTGGTTGATGGCTAAAAGGGTTAGAGTCCCTAAACATCTAATTGAATTTTGTTTTGAACTAAGGTTTTGTATAAGGATGCTAATGAAGAATGAGTGGTTTGTAAAGGTCTTGATAACTATAAATAGATTTGCATTATGGTATTAACTAAGGCATAGCCTATTTAAGTGATTGATTAATAAATTATTTCATAAAGACTATCTGGTTATATATGGTGTTGAATTATAGCCTTGGTGGATTAAGTTATCTAAATGGGTTAGAGTCCTTAAGTGTTGAATTTAGTGGATGTCATTGCATAGACAAAGGGTATAGATAGAGTCCCAATGTTGACTAAATAAATGGTCTGAATGGCTAGTGGTTATAGTCTACTTGCCTAATATAATGGCTTGTGGTTAGAGTCCACTTTCTATATAAGATGGCATGTGGTTAAAGTCCATTTTCTATATATATAAGATGGCTTATGGTTATAGTCTACTTCCTATATAAGATGGCTTATGGTTAGAGTCCATTTGCCATGTAAGATACGAAGGCTTGTGGTTAGAGTCCACTTTCTATATAAGATAGGATGGCTTGAGGTTAGATTCCTCTTACTTAATATAATTGAGAAATTCAAATATTCTAAACTATAAGGGTGGAAGGTTGTAGTCCTTGACTCCGCTTATGATTGAGTGTTTCAAAGATGTATGCTGTTTTGTCCCATTTTTGGTATGTTATACCACTATAAATATATTTATGTATATAAATATGTATATAAATATGATTGCATACAATTGTTAGACTTAGTTTTGCATGATGGAACTATTTTACCCTTATCCTGGAGTTACATGTGAGCGCTCTAATCGTTAACCATCTTCAAATGTTGTGTCCTCATGCGACACAGGGGTCGAAGCTTTTTCTTCTCTTCCTACGAAGTGGCCAAGTGTTCGAGCGATTCGTGTGTTGATATTGAAGTGGTGATCTTCCATACTTCAAAATGCATACATTTCATAATTTTTTATCTTATGTTATTGACTTATTTTAGACTTAGTCTTTGGCTATTGTCGGGGGCATGTCCCGACTTATTATAGACATTGGATTTGTAGAGGATTTGTGGATAAATATGGACTTATGTATGTTGGTTTAGTATAATTGACATTAATGGATTTATTATACACTCCTTAACTGATATTTGTTAGTTTTGTTTCTGCTATCTTATTATATGGTCGGAGTTCATTCGACACTTGTAGATTGATGTGATGGTTAGATTAGGCTATGGGGCGATCTTCAATCCTTTTTAGGCTTGAGATGTCCATACGACAAGGCCCAGTTTTGGGTTGTGTCAAGTAGGTATCAAATCCTAGGTTCATGGTCAATTGTGTGTCTACAAAGCCATATTAAGTAGAGTCTCTTTTATGGGTGTATAGTGTGCCACACCTATAAGAGAAGGGCTATGAGACATTTAGGAATGTTTCCCTTTCTTGTGGTTCTAACTCGATCTATAGAGTCTAAGTTCTAAGATACTTCTCATTTAAATTTGCTCATCTTTTAGATCTGCCTCCAAGGAGATCTGTCATTCAGGTAAACTCTTTTGTCCCGACTGAGGATACTATGGATAGACCTCATCCTACTTTTGGAGTTTATACCTAGTCAAGGGTCGTGGCATCAGACTATTCTCATGGTGTTCCACCTACCCCCAATAACCTTACTTCTAAGATTGACACTTCTCCTCAGTCACCTAAAGGGATGCTACTAATACAAAGTTTTTTCACTCCATTAACCTATTGACTTAGTTGGTAGCTTCTCATTCTGAGCATAGTGTTCCTATTTCTCTATCTCCTGAGGCCACAAGGGTTGGCTAGTTCATGAGGTTACACCCTCTTATGTTTATGAGTGTAAAGGTTGAGGAGGATCCTCAAAGTTTCATTAATGAAATAGAGAAGATCTTCTGGATTATGCATGCTTTGGAGGTTGAAAGTGTTGAGTTTTCTTCTTATCACTTGGAAGATGTGGCATACCAGTGGTATGAAGAGTGGGGAGATTATAGAGATGAGGATTCTAGTTCTATTGTATGGAAGGATTTTACTATTGTCTTCTTAGACCGTTTCATTCCTCAACAGTTGAGGGAAGCGAAAGCGAAAGAGTTTGTGAATTTAAGGCAAGGTAGAATGTCTTTCAAGAAGTATGCCTTAAAATTCCATTAGTTGTCTAGGTATTCTCTTGAGATTCCTTGAGAGTAAGGCGGATTTGTTGATCAAGAACATGGACATCTCTAGGTTGGTTGTGTATATGCAATAAGTGGAGAAAGAGAAAAAATAGATTGAGATTGATAAGAGGCAAAGTAAGAGGTCTCGGTCTTGTGAATAGAGTGGAGGCCAGCAGTTTAGTAATAAGTGGTCCAAGAGGAAGAATTGGGTGAGGACTGGCTTCTATTCCACGGCTAGTTCTCCCTATCCGATTCCATCGAGAGACAGATATTCTCATAGTGGTGATGCTTCTAGGGCACAAGGTACCCAGTCTCAGGCCAGTGGGGCCGAATCATCATCGACCTACCCTCTTTGTAGATTTTGTGGTCAGCATTATCATGGATAGTGTGATAAGGGAAAAAACAGGTGTTTTACATGTGGTCAGATTACGCACATATAGCGAGAGTTCCCTTCTCTAGTGGTTTATTGGGCCAATAGGGACCCTATTGCTAGTTCATCTGCTCCTGCACCAAAGGGTGCTATTTTTACTTCTGCGTCTATTTATTGTACCACTAGTGGCTGAAATCGCTTGTAGGAACTTTTTCCAGGAGTATGACGCATCTTCAAATGTAGTTAAGGGTATGTAGAAACTTTTCTCCTATGATGTGTATTGTATACTTGATCTAGGGTCCACTCATTCTTATGTGACCCCATTTATGGTTGTTCATTTTGGTTTTGTCCTAAGTAGCTGCCAAATTCCTTTTTGTTTCTACCCCGGTAGGAGACTTTATGGTTGTTAACAAAGTCTATAGGGGGTGTGGTAGCTTTTGATAGTAAAGAAACTTTTGTAGATTAGATAGGATCAGATATGGTTGACTTTGATGTCCTATTGAGGATGGTTTGATTGCATTCGTGTTATGCTTTCTTAAATTGTCAAACCCATATTCTCATGTTTAAATTCCCTAATGAGACGGTCATTGTATGGTAAAGGGGTTCCTTAGTGCCTAAGGAGAGCTCAATCTCCTATCTTAGAGCCCAAAAGTTGATATCTAAAGAGTGTTTGTATCATTTGTTCGGAGGTAAAGATTCTAAGTCGGAAGACCCTTCTCTAGAATCGGTTTTCGTGGTTAATGAATGTCCTGAGGTTCTCTGTGATAACCTTCCTAGTATATCGGTGGGGAGATTGAGTTATGGATTGGTCGTATCTCAGACACTTGTCCAATTTCTATTCTTTCTTTCTAGAAGGGTTCTGGTAGAGTGTTTTCATTCTTGCATACTTAAGGGGGGATGGTTTCCCCTAGGAAAGAATAGATTGTTGACCGATAAATAAGGAATATTAGGTGTCCTCCTTGCGGAGGTGGACCATGTACTTATATTCTATAGGAGGTGCTTTGTTAGGTAGTGCATGGTGGTTGACAGACACTAAGTATGAATCCTAGATGTTGGTGTTGATAGCAACGCGAGGATTATGGAGGTAGGTTAGAAGGATTGAATGTTGTGATTGATAGATATACCAATCCTTGTGTCTAGTACCTAAAAATCTTGATGAGGCATGATACCTGGTGATAGTGATGGCCAGAGTAGTGTTCATGGATATATGTAATAAATAGATCCCTGTGGCTTAAGTTAACTCCTTATTGCTTTGAATAGGCTTGAATATGGAAGTAATGTATGTCTAGATTCGGTCTCTCATAAAAATGTAGCTATGGGAATGCAAGTTGAATTGGAATTGCTTTCTAGCACGAGTTCCATTCATCTGGTATTCCTTGTGTTTGTGTTGGAGTAAGGTGTGGATGGTCATTCGTATGGTTGTTCCTTTCGAGGATGTTGGTATTTTGGACTCTTTTCCCTATGTGGAGGTCTCGGTGAGGATCTTAGATCGTAAAGTTTGCTGATTGTGAATGAAAGAGCCAGCTTAGGTGAAGGTTCTATGAAGGAACCAAAAGTCTAAGAAAGCTACTTAGGAGGCAGAGGGACATGAAGTCCAAGTATCCACATTTGTTTTTTTTTTTGGAAACTCATGCTTGAGGTATGTGTGAAACTTCTTAACTTGATTTATGTCTTTGATAGGAAATGGATTCAAGTCCCTAAACTTTGAATTGAGCAAGTATTTTGATAGACAATGACTTCGAGTCCCAAAGTTAGTTGAATGAATGGTCAACTGATAATGATCATGGCATGTGCCTTATCCTTATTTTATGTCTTTTTATTCTAACTTTATTAAAGGATAGATTGATGTGCTATGATGTGTTAACTTGTGCTTGTGTTTTTCGTACCCGTAAATCGAAGATGAATTGTCCTAAGTGGGGGAGAATGAAACATCCTAAAACTTGGCCCTTGAAAAATTTCTGATGTTTTGGACATTCTGGGCAAGGTACGACTCATGGGTATTAGTGGTACCCTAAGATACGATTTGGTGTCACTCTCACGTATGTTAGGTTTTGACATACAATTTTTGTTTTTCGTGCTTAAAATTAACATCTTTAGGTTACCTGATCGTTGAGGGGCATGGAACACATTTTTCACATATTTGTTACAATTCTTATCAAGTTATTGATAATTATCCTTGCTTTAGGATTTTATCAATTTATTGTCATATTTTGCTTTTCATAATTTATTAATAATTCTCTATACATTAGGATTTTTATCAATTCATTATGATCTTTAAAAATTTTCACAATAATCAGCACACGTGCACAACATGACATTATATTTTTTATAATATTTTCAAATTAATTATATTTTTTAATATTTTCAACATTTTTGTATATTTTTCCACAATTGCAAAACAATTTCTATATTTTTTATAGTCCGCAAACGCTAAGTTAGTTCAATTAATTTTACACAATCTAATAATTTGATGTCTAGACGCATTTAACAAAGACCATACAATAATGTCTTGTCACATATGATAATGACAACACATAATGTCTTGTCACATCTGACAATGACAACTCAACGACATTACCCTTTGGCTAATAACTTTATTCGTTGGTCAAAAAAATGAAAATTCTTTGGTCAATACCTTAAGGACCAAAGGATGTGCTATTAAGAAAAAGTAGGGAGACTCTATTACCTACTAAATAATAAGGGGTGCTAACATTTATTATAAAGAGAGAGGGAGTAGAAGAAAGTGGGAACCCCTTTTATTCATCTTTTCTCTGAAGTACCCACATACAAATTGTTCTTCCTTTTCCTTTCTCTAAAATACACAAAAAAAATACACATATTTTTTTCTTTTTCACGTACAAAAACACACAGATTTTATTTTATTCTCTAAAAAATACAAAATTAAAAATACACGTAGAAACACACGCATAATACACACAAAAAAAATTCATTGTCGAAGCTTCGGCGACAAGCTCCGGCCACCAACAACAGCAACCACACCGCCATATCTCCTTTACCCTTTCCCATCATCAGAACAACCGGTGACCGACCCGCGAGTTACGGACCAGCAATGCCCCTTCTCTCTTCTCTCTTTACTTTTGTTCTTACTTCTTTCTTTCATCACTGACCATCGGCAGGAGAATTTTGGTTGAACTCACCACCATGCGCTGTCGCCATATTTAATCACCGGATGACAGGCGAGCTCTGACCATCAAACTGCCACCACTGTCAATTGAAAATGAACCAGATCTGGCCGAGTTTTATACAAATCCAACATTGCTCTGGCATCCGCTGCTGAAGCAACGCCAACACCAACATTGTTTTTTATTTTTTCCTTTATCTTTAATTATTGTAATTGTTATTGTTATTATTTTCTTCTTTGTTGATTCTTGATCACTGATATTTTATTATTTTTTTTATGATTTTGCTCTT
Organism: Capsicum annuum; assembly: GCF_002878395.1. Lineage (NCBI taxonomy): Eukaryota > Viridiplantae > Streptophyta > Magnoliopsida > Solanales > Solanaceae > Capsicum > Capsicum annuum. Next base: position 171,573,689 of record NC_061121.1, on the reverse strand, counting down.
TTTTTGCCATTGTTGTCACTGATATAGTGTTGCTATATTTTGTCACTATTAATGTTAATCTTGATTTGGTTTGCACTGGAAAAAATTCGCTGTATAGATGGATTTGCTTCACCTTGACTGATTTTGGGACTGCAACACTTGGCTAATGACATTATCTTTTCCTCAGATATTTAAGGCCATCCCTTATTACAAATGACGGATTTTATTTTCTCAAATTTACTATTCTATATCAAGGGTCGACACTTGGCCTATGATAATATCTTTCCGTTGAATTTTTAAGGTTATCCCATTACAAAAGACGGACTTTATTTTCTCAAATTTATTATTTTATTTCAAGGACCGACACTTTGGTGATGACGAAATTGTCGGTCAATTTTTGAGGCCCCTAAATTAAAAGACGGACTTAGCATATACAAATACGGAACAAAAATAAATAATGGGCGATGACGAAATCTTTACAATATCATGACAACATGAAAAGTTTTAGGATTCGTATCTTGGCAAGGCAATTTAGGAAGGTCGATTAGTCGAGCCCCCACTTCATAGCCATGACGCATCTAAAACTCAATCATAGCCCACGTCATAGTAAAATTCTATGTTTATATATACATCCGTATATAGATATGTGTGAACATATTTTATTTACTTTAATGATTATTTGTTCATTTTTGTTACTTCTATCAAGAACTTTACATGTTCTCGAACATATCCCGAAGTACTACTTGAAACAAAGTCTCGATTTTTATATTTATATTTTATTTCTCGCTTGTATAATTGTACATAAAGATAAAATACAGTGGACACTTTACTTTTTGGGTGCCGGGATGGGATATTTCTTTTCTACATAATTCTCATCACTTTTAGGAAAAACATAGGCCGTTAATATATACTCAAAATAATAGGGTTAATCAAGTAATTCACATATTATGTAGTCTTTTCTTCTCAAATAAATCTTTACTTTTCTCCGCAATTTTAATCAAATAAAAATAATACTTGTAAATACTTTTTCTTTTCATGTCATATCAAAATAGATTTTTATTCATACATTACAAAATACTTTTCTTTTTACATTTTTATACATATCTTTTACATGTTTTATAACAATAGATTTGTACTCAATATACATACATCTTTTACATTATTTTAAATACTTGTATTTTTCAAAAAATTAATTTCTTACCTCCTCTCTCTTTAAAAAATTTAGTCTTTCCAGGTACCATATTTGTGGATCCCGGAGGGTTCCTAACCCCTTCTCTTCGGGATAATTTAAACTCTTACCTAAAATTTCAATTGTTTTTTTGCAGATTAAAACATAAGTCACACATATTAACAAATAAATAGGTTTCTTATTTTTCTTAAAAATTAGGTGGCGACTCTGTACAAATTTTCATTCTTTTAGAGTTCATACGTCATGTTTTATTTAATCTTGGTAAAAACAGGGCATGATAGAATGGCGACTCTGATGGGGACAACAGCAAGTTCTAGCCATGATAGACTTGATTTTTCAATCGAGGAAGGTATTTTTTTCATTTTTGTATATGATTAAATTCTTTGATTCTTTATATGTTTATTTATAATTTTTTTTACATTATTTGCACAAATAAATTTTGTTGTTTATAAATTCTTTGATTCATTACTTATTTAATACACTATATTTTTACATTGGAAAAATTATTACACATTTTTTTACTTTATATAATAATAATCACAATTCCATCGAGTCATTGGTCGTACACTTCACACAATGTAGTTCACATGGGAGTGTCTTGAACTCTCCCAAACCTTTTTTGAATTCAATAGTTTCAGAGTTGGTGCATTTAGGTTAGTGCACCTTCTTGCAATTCTTTAGTCCTACTCTAAACCATTTGGGAAAATTCCTATTCTAGAATTATGTCATGCTATGAAAAAACTCATAAATAGTTTGAACTACGTTTTGACCTGATTCTTGTCCTGGCAAGATACATAGGAAGCCCTGTATTAGGGTTCTGTCTGATCACTATTTCATAATAATTTCTCTGTATTCAAATTGGAAATTTTTTTGAAACAGTTCAAACAACGCTCTTCAAAAGTCTTCACAGAGCACAAATAAATAAATCCTCAAAATCAAAATCTCAATAACATTGGTGCCTAGTTGGACTACTTCTGAATTCTCACCTGATGTTGGTTCGAGAACACCTAGTTTCTTCTTTTGAACATTGTAAACCATTAAATTTATGGCGTATCATTTCGCACTTTCAAAAGAAAGGGTTCAACACTCTTTCAATCATAATAATCTTGCCAACTGAGGCAAAATAAAACAATGTCTGACCTTCCCAATCCTGTTGACATATTGAAGTAGTTTCAAAACTCTCCTTTTACTTGACATCCATCCTTTCCATCATCTAATCAAACTAATTTTGATGCTACAAGAATTACATTTTTTATCGTATTTTACATTATTTTCAACGATGACCACCACTGTTGTACACTCATACTTGTTACATACAAATTTATAAATCTGTCTAAACTATGCAGACCTGATTCTTGTTCTCACAAGATAAGTAGGCAACCCTCATTCAAGTTCGGTTGTATTTTTTTGTAAAAGTAATATAATTTCTACTTGGTTGATACCAACATAATTAGGAGTGTGCATGAGAAAGAACAAATTGGTATGATGGAAAGGACCGATTTTAGGGTAAATCATAGATTCTTTTGGTACCTCTCAATCAAACTTTATTATACTTGAAAAATTCTCTTGCATATAACAAAGACAAGAACGAAACCAATCTCTTACAAGTTCATTGTGTGGTGAGCTTTATATTAGCTCATTGCATTGCATTGTTGATCAAGAACTTGGCCTTAATGTCGGTTGGGACAAAATTCTGAGTTACACTTGATTTGGGAAAGGAGTGTAGGCCTTCTTTGATCCGATTATGCCTTCCACAGCCCATCAAATGACATTAATCTATAGCATTTCCCCCTTTGAGCCTAAAACCTTTTCTTTGGATAATCACATCTGAGCATACACCTTTTGAGTGCTTACATGCACTATCCCTCTCTTGGCCCATCTCCTTGAGCGCACTAAGTATGTACAAGTTGTTAATGAAGATTCAATATCAAAGGTGCCAAAGACAAGGGACGTATAACCCTAGAAGAACAAAACCAAAACATGACTTCAAAGAAGAAGGAGAAAAAAACCCTATAAAAAAAAAGAAAACTCCAACAAAGATGGATAATCTTCATCAAAAAAAGAAGAAGAAGAACATACATTTATTGAAAAGAAAAAAGGGAAAAGCTCTAGCACAAGATTCAAACAAAGCCAAAGTAAATGAAAAACTAGGGGCAAAGAAGCACAACAAAGAAGACCGAGTGTCAAAGTGAAACAAATGTCAAAAGCATGGATACAGTGCAATGCTCATTGAGGAAGTAGTCACTTTTATCCCAAATGCAATCCTACCCAACTCCAAGTCTATATTGCAAGATGATAACAAGTCCTACAAGATCTTACTCTATGTGTTCTCACATTAGTGAATACTTACATGAAGGAAAAGCCTACGGTATCACAATTACATTCATTAAACTTCCTTATGAGTGTGAGTGTATATCTCTGGACATCTCTAAATTCAAAAGAAAATAATCAAATAAGTGTGAAAGCGAGATATTCTTTCTAGATAGGACACTTGAAACATGAGAATAAGCACAGTTCAAAATCTTTGTTTGAAGCAAGATGAATTACTCTTGTCGATACTTACGTGTGTCTGAGGTACAGCTTGAAACTAGATGAGTTACCCAGAAGTCAATCTTTATTAGCTGGAAGAGATGAGAAATTCTTATGCACACTACTAATTGTTGGTAGCAACGGAAGTCAAGATATGATTATGACTTCTTCACTCTCTATCATTTCTCACAAAGAAAAAATATATAATTATTTTCTGCCTTCTTCATGCTTCATTTCTCACAAATAAAATACATAATAATTTTCTACATTTTCACTTTTCAACATTCCTTAAAAAATAAAATGCAAAATAATTTTCTTGATTTTTCACTTTTCAACAATTTTTACAAAGAAAATACGATGCAACTTTCTACATTTTTTTAAAGAAAATACAAAATACTTTTCTTTCTCATGAATCTCACCTTCACATACATGCATTACACTCTTTAATTCAAGTCACCCACCTCTAAATACAGGAAATGTACTTTTCTTTTCAAGCTCTCGCATTCAAACACAAACCATTTTCTTTTCTAATAGGTGTTCTCTTTCTAATTTAGGTATCTTACATTTTTATAGCCCTGCAAGTTGAGAAGCTATTACCTTTAAAGTATCCTCGACAGTCGAGAGGATGCTACCTTTTCATAGCCCCTTAAATCGAGAGGTTGTTCCTTTCAAAGCCCCGTTAGTTGAGAGTCTGTTATCTTTCAAGGACCCGTTAGTCGACAGGCTTTTACATTTTAATATCTCCGTCAGTTGAGAGGCTATTAACTATCAAAGGCCTACTAGTTAAGAGGCTTTTACTTTTCATAGTCTCGCTAGTCGAGAGGCTATTACCTTTTAATACGCCGCTAGTCGAGAGACTTTTAAATTTTCCTAGCCCCACCTGTCGAGAAGATATTACCTTTCAAAACCCTGCTATTAAAGAGGCTTTTTCTTTTCATAGATCCACCAGACAAGGTCCTATTACCTTTCAAAGCCTCTCCAGTCAAGAGGCTTTTACATTTTCATAGTCCCATCAGTCAAGAGGTTATTACCTTTCAAAGTCCCACCAGTCGAGAGGCTTTTACATTTTCACAACCTTGCAGTAGAGAGGCTATTACCTTTCAAAGCCCCGCTAATCTAGAGTCTATTACCTTTTAATATCCCCACCAATCAAGAAGCTTCTACATTTCCATAGCCTTGCTAGTCGAGAGGTTATCACCTTTCAAAAGCCTCTCCACTCTAGAGGCTCCTATATTTTAATAGCCCCACCAGTTGAGAAACTACTATCTTTCAAGTGCTCTGCCTGTCGTGAGCTCCCTTATTTAAATAGCACTACCAGTCAAGAGGTTATTACCTTTCAATTACTCCACCAGTCAAGAACATTTATATTTTCAAAAGCCCCGCCAGTCAAGAGGCTACTACCTTACTGTTGTTCCACTAATTGAGAGGCTATTAGAATTCATTCACCTCATAATTTGATGATCTTAGTCTTCGTAAATAATCAAAGACATCATCATTCAACATTAATCTCCATAGACAATCAACATCAGTCTTGTCATGGCCCAGGGCTACCCTATAGTCGTAACAACGGTGCTTATGATCACAAGTGACCACAAACTAACCCATGAGTTGGTACACACTGTAAGCATTAAATAATTATGAACATTACTCCTTTGTGGAAGATATATAGAGAAAGAAATAAAAATCTGAATACCAAAATACCAAATCAATCATGAGTTTGAAAACACATGATAAAAATTAAAGTGACTGGCTGACTATCTAACTGACTATTTGAACGACTGAAAGCCTCTAAACTTACTGCGGAGTTGATGGGATAGACCCCCAACTAACTCTGACTGACTGAATAAAATGAAATACTAAAATATCTAATTAATTATAATATGTCCTTGATGGATAAGGACTCACCATTACTGCTATTGGATTACGCTAAGTTGTGTAACTACTATCGGGAAACTATGCATCCGAACCTACGATATAAGACATTATAATGCAATAAAGAGTATGTGGTCAGTACTTTGAATGTATTGGTAAATGAGATGAGGTTAAGCTGATATACATGGGGTACTGTGCATATAAAATAAGGACTAACTGAATAGCATTCGATAACAAAACATGAATGCATAAAAGCTGTAACATCTGAGAATGCAAGACAAACCATAAATTAATAACTAAAGTAAGTTTGAAATTTGAAATACTATAAACTGTATAACTGAAATTTTGTGCAATTGATCAAGCAAACCAAAACTAAGAATACACCAGAATACTGTACTGAGACTGTTGGAGGTATTATCTAACCAACATGCCCCTATCTGATCTAATTAGGGTCCAATATATAACTCTAGTTAAAAGGGTGTCGGTTTCGTACCATGGGTACTAACACTGGCTGTGTAAATCTATTAATCTGATGTCCCGAACGACTAGAGAGTCAGTCCTAAATTGGTAGGTGACCCTTAAGAGAGTATCAGTCCTAAACTGGCGGGTGACATCTCATAATCCTACGGTGGCAATGTAGTTCTGGAACTTAGGGACTACTTCTAAGGACCCAGTCCTCACTAGTGGGTCAACCCCTATCACTAGGTCCACTCGATGCTAAATCCTACTCACAACTAAACTTACATTGGTATAGGACTAAACTAAACTCAATTAATGTTATTATATAATTTATAATGCTTATCATGAATATGAATATCTAAGTATAGTGATAAGATTCATGGATTAACTTCCTCTATACTTGAAAAGTTGAATTTATGTAAATCACAAAGGTATCAAGTGTTCATAATCCACTAGCACTAAAATGATTTAACAATTATACAATATAAAAGCTTTAAAACTATAGTAGGGAATCATTGTTCAAAGCCCAACACTTAGGCATTTCATCAAACACATGAGAATCATGAACTTAAGCATGGGAATGGGTAAGTATGGGAGAATAATATGATTTCAAGACTAAAATCATAACTTACAGATTTAACATGAAGATTACAATATTTAAAACATGTAATGGCTTATCCCATTTGAAAAACACTTCAAAAAATAAATTGTAATTGAACTCACAAGAAATTCATGGAGATATTTCAACTTAAACATGAAAAACTCATAATTTAAAACCAAAAAGGGATTCTTGGACTCCATGGGTGAAAGAACCCATGGATGAACATCATGCATACCTCACTGGATGAATTTTGAAGATTCTTAGGTATTTTTGAAGATTTAGGGTCTGTTCTTGAGGAAAGGGAGGCTTTTTTTTAAGAGAATTTGTGATTAAAAGAGCAAATAATGATCTTTGGAAACCTAAATTTCGTGTTATGGATGAGTTGGGTGTATGGGAAATAACCCAAATACCCTTAAATAATGAGGAACAAAAGCTAGACAAAAAGAAAAGGGGGTGACGCATGCTCTAGAGCACTGGATTAGAGCAGGTAGTGCGGGCTCTGGAGCAGTGCACTAAGGGCATGGGGCGTGCTGTGGAGCGATGCATTCGACGGAATAACGTGGGCTTATCCTTGTTCTACTACTCTTTTGGATTCCCAAAACACACCCCTACACTCGTTTGAAAATTTCAAAACTTAGCCGAGATGTACTCTTATCATCCCCGATCGTGAATAAACTCAAAAATTGACATTCTGAGGTCGAGAGTGTCAAAAATAAATCATTGAAGCTTAAGGGCCTTGGAAATGACTAAGTCCCAACACTTAGGACAATTTATAAGCTTTAGACCTCTTATGCATGCAATTGAGAGCTTAAATAAGCAAAGACTTTTATGGGGTATTACAATATCTCCCCCTTAGGAACATTCTTCCTCGAATAAGACTAGTTAGCTGAGAACACTGGGGAAATTAAGATCATAAAATAAACATGCATGGCTGAAAACATGAATGCATAACTTTGTCTGAAACATGATAATGAGCTGAACTGAATGTATGCAATGATATGAGATGGATTACATAGTTGAAACTGAGAATGAAAAAAAGTTAATTTAAGGGAAATCATTACCTTAAGTTGAATCTGAGTTCACTGAGAAAATATGAGGGTACTTGGTTCGCATATCTATTTTTGCTTCCCAAGTAGCTCCCTCAACAGACTAATTCCGCCAAAGAACTTTCACATAGGAAACTTATCTGTTTCTTAGTCTACGAATCTAATGATCAAGGATCTCAATTAGGACTTCTTCATAAGAAAGGTTATCCTGAATATTCATACTTCCTAACAAAACAACTACAGCTGAATCACCAACAAACTTCTTTAACGGGGAAACATAGAACACTGGATGCACTAACACAAAATCTATAAGCAATTCTAGCTCGTAAGCTACCTTCCTAAAATGACTCAAGATCTTATATGGGCCAATATAACGGGGACTGAGTTTCCCTTTCTTGCCAAATCTCTTCACTCCCTTCATGGGTGATATTTTAAAATAAACCAAATCACCAATCTCAAACTCAAGATATCTTTTCCTCATATCTACATAGGATTTCTAATGGTTTTGGTTTTTATTCAGCCTCTCCTGAATCAACTAAACTTTCTCCAACATATCAAACACTGCATCTAGCCCTATCAAAGAAGCTTCACCTACCTCAAACCAACCAATAGGATATCTATGTCTCCCTTTATAAAGAGCCTCAAATGGATCTATCTAAACACTGAAGTGATAACTGTTGTTATAGGTAGACTCAATCAAAGGTAAGTGATCATCCCAAATACCTCTAATATAAATAACACATGCTCTCAACATATTCCCTAAGGTATGAATAGTCCTATAATCCTGACCATCTATCTAATGATGAAAGCTGTATTGAGGTGAACTTGGGTACCAAGACTCTTCTGAAAAGCCTTCCAAAAATAAGAGGTAAATTAAGTACCTCTACCTTATATGATAGACAATAGAATCCCATAAAACCTAACGAAATCCCTAATAAAGAGTCTACCATAATCCTCGGCTGAGTAAGAAATATGAACTGGCAGGAAATGAGCTAATTTAGTCATTCTATCTACAATGACACATATCAAATCATATTGACGACGTGTATGAGGCAACCCTACCAAAAGATCTATGTTCACCACCTCCAACTTCCAAATGGAGATACTCAACTCCTGCAATGTGCCATTAGGCCTTTGGTATTCAACCTTAACCTATTGAAAATTAGAATACTTAGCTACAAACTCTGCGGTATCCCACTTCATAACACTCTACCAAAATATTTACTGCAAGTCACGATACATCTTAGTGGTTCCTGGATGGATAGAATATCACGCACCATACTATTTTTACAAGTATTCATTATCTCAACTCATCAACACACAAAACACATAATCTACCCTGATAATAAAGTACACCATCTCCCCCTTGTGAGAAAACCTTCACCTTTTGATATCTAACTGTCTCCTTTAACTTAACTAAACTAGGGTCTCTATCTTGCTTTTCTTTTACATTGGCAACCAAGGATGATTTTGAACCATTCTGAACCCATGCACTACCTTCTGCTGAATTAATAAACTAGACACCTAATTTATCAAGCTGATAAATCTTACTGACTAACTTCTTATAATCCTCCTTAATATGAGCAACACTGTAACAACTCGTATTCCCATAGAATAATATAAGTCCTAATACATGAATATTCTTATCTAAAATTTTTGAAAAATAAATTATTTTCTAGTTTAGAGCCTGCCATTGCATAGAAAATCCAATTAGCTTTACAATGATATAAAATTTTGCCTAAGTCTGATAATCGAGTAAGAAGTTATGGCAATTTTATGTTTCAGTCATTAAACAGCGTCATTTTAGCCCATAGCATATCGCGGAGCCAGCATAAATGACGATTGTCAATTTCTAGTGAAGTTTCACAAAGCCACCACATCGCGCCATTAGCCAAAATCCCAATTGTCCTTTTCTAGTGTCCTATCACGATAATGGCACATCACGCCAAGGGTGAATTTCATAATCAAAAGGGCACTACAATTCCTCCGCATCCCACCAAGCCCTCAGTTCCTAGTTGTCCAATTCCAATGACACGACTCTACCAGGTGCCTATTTTGGAAAACTTTTATGAAAAATTAATATTTCATTCAGGGATAAAATAGTCCTTTTCCCATTATTTTACTACGTCCAAGAGTTATATTTAAGCCTTAAAAATATTTTTAAAATCATTCTTTAGTTAATTTTCCCTAAATCAAAAGGCATTCTCTCCCAATCAAGAACCCTAGCTCTCAAATTCAAGGTCAATCCTCAAGAATTCAGCAAGAACTTCACGAAATCCTTCAATTAAGGTATGTTAGATGTTCATCCATGGATCCCTTTTATCCATGGAGTCCAAGAAATATTTTTAAATTATAAAATTATGATCTTTTCAAGTTATTGTGTTTTAAATTGGGGATTTCACCCATGAATCTCCATAAACTATGATTTTATATCATGTTACCATGAAATTATTGTTATTATTCAATCCTCCATGTTTTAATATTATTATTTATTATATTAAATTATGATTTAATTCTATTAGGATGAATCCTGCTATTTCTACAAGTTCCATGACATTTCTATGATTGTTTTAAAACCTTGAACTACAAGTGCTTGATAAAATGCCTACAAAAGAGTTATTTATTTAATAAGAGCCCTCATGTTTTGGTCTTCAAGCTTTAGTGTCCTTTCATTATTGTTGTTTTGTGTCATTGGGGTATTAAATACCTCAAAACCATAGCTGTTTATTTAGTCTAGCCTCGGTACATCATAGAATAGTCTTCAGATTATATTATGAGCATTATCAGAATAGTTAGATATAAGTTATTAAACTCATAATAGTCTAGTACCTTAGTGTCTTTCAGTTGGGAGTAGGATTTAGCACCGAGCAAGTGTAGAGATGGCAGCTTCCCGGTCAAATAGGCAAAGTCGTTAGTAGCAATCCCTATACTCCAGAACTATATAACCAGCATAGAATATGAGTTGTCACCCATCAGACAAGGCTTGACTATCTCACAGGGGTTACCCATCAGTTCAGGATTGACACCCTTAGTCCTTTGGACATTATATCAGTTTAGTGGATCCACACAACCATTTTTAGCACCCATGGCACGGTATTAACACCCTTAAAACTAGTATGTTACAGGTTAGACCCCTATTAACTCAAATTACGGAATGCTAGTTAGATGATACCTCCCACAATCCTAGATATAGTCTCAGTTATAGTCCCAGCTTAGTTATTCAGTCTTGGTGTTGTTTGAACAAAGCATACAGATTTCAGTTATCTCATTAAATCAGTTTACATATTTTACTCAGTTTATTTATTATGCTTGGTTATGCATCCACAGTATTTACAAATTTTAGCGCATTTTCTGTATCTACTAATTCCATGCTCTTTATTCAGTACTCTATGCTTTACATGTATGTCTAATTAATTATTATCATTCCTATTCACAAAACCATGCATATTAGTGTACATTATTTATCATACCAGTAAATTCAAAGTACTGATCGCATACCTATTCTTTTACCCTATGATGTCTCATATCATAAGTGCTGACACTCAATTTCTGGATTGTACCTAGATTCTCAGATTATCAATAGTACAGTAGTAGTGGTTAGTCCTTGTTATCCGAGGATAGATTATATTACTTCATATCTTTATATCAGTACTTAGTAGAGTTAGTTGGGGCCTGTCCCATCAAATTATGTATCCAATTTAAAGGCTTTTCATACACTACAGTTAGCTATTCAGACTATTCAAATTTTAGTACTTTTATCAAATTCATAATTCAATAGTTATTTCATTATTTAAACCTTATGGAATTTTAGTTATTATTCAACATTCGAGATTATATTATGTAGTGCTTAAAGTAGGTACCAACTCATGGGTTAGCTTGTGGTCTCTCGGGACTGTAAGCACTGTGTAATGATAGGGGTAGTCTCGGGTCATTACAAATTTAGAATCAAAGCCTAAGGTTCTAAGGTGTCCTAGGAAGTCTGAAAGCTATGTCAAGTAGAGTCTTATGTATGGGTGTATAGCTCACCATACTTATGGACGAGAGGGTACAAGGCATTTAGGAAAAAGCTTCCTTTCTTTCAAGTATTTATGTTATGCGATTGAGCATGAGCTCAAGTTAAACTCTCAATCTAATCTGTTTTATCCTTTTATTTACAGAATATGCCTCTCAAGAAGAATGGAAGAAGAACAGAAACTCAGCCAGTCCCTCTGCCCATCCATACAAATTCTCTGGGTGAGTATTCTCTCATACAAAATTTAGGGTTGCATTCACTACTCTTGCAAACTCCATAGTAGCATTGAATGAACATCCATTCATTGTTCTAGCCAACCCAATGGCCAATACTAATGCAACTAGAATTTAGGATTTCACCTCCTTCTTTCATGGAATCCAAGTGTGAAGAGAATCCATAGGAATTCTTAGATATGGTTCAGAAGGTTACTGATGCTATGGGGGTGAAGTATAGTCATAGTGCCGATCTGGCTACATATCAATTGAAAGATATAGCCTATACTTGGTTTATGAAGTGGTAACTTGATAGAGGTGTTGATGCGGGGCCTATAGAATGGGAAGAGTTTTCCATGATTTTCTTGGACAGATTCTTTCCATTAGAGTTGAGGGATGCCAAAGTGTTAGAGTTCATCAATTTGAGGCAATGCAACATGAGTGTGGGGGAGTATTCTATCATGTTCACTCAGTTAGCTAGATATGTTCCTCATGCCGTAGTTGACAATAGGTCCAAGATGAGTAAATTTGTGTTTGGCGTGTCTGATAGTATAGTCAAGTAGTGTAGAACCATAATGATGATTAGTGAGATAGATTTTTCTAGGCTGATGGTTTATGCTTAATAGATAGAAGAGAAAAAAATTAAGGAGAGGGGGAGAGGAAACAAAAGAGCTAAGATAGATAGTTTTAATTTCAATCAGCCAAAGTCAAAAAGTGGTAACCATCCTCAGTTTCATCAGAGATCTTCAGACCCAGTACCTTCTTTAGCCAGTGCCCCAGTACCCAAATTCAGAAATGACAATAGGGATAGGGCACCAGGCTATAAGTTCCATGTCAGTGTTAGCAGTACTCATACCAATCCTTTATGTCAGAAGTGTGGCAAACACCATTAGGGTAAGTGTAGAGCTGGTTGTGATGTGTGATTTAGGTATGGCATGCTAGGCTATCAGATTTGGACGTGTTGGGTAGTTTCTTAGAAAGGTAGGGATGGGCGCCAATAGGGCAAGTCCCATCAGTCGTTAGTTCTATCCGGCCGCCCAACTCAACCCACTTCTAGTGCTACCAGTGGTCAGCATCCGAACAAATTGTATGCTCTTTAATCCTGCCAAGATTAGGAAAATTCTCGTGATGTAGTTACTGGTATGTTACAAGTCTTTCACTTATATGTTTATTCTTTATTAGACCCTGGAGCTTCTCTTTCTTTTGTAACTCTATATATAGCTATCAATTTCGAAGTCAGTCCCAAAACTCTAGTAGAGCCCTTTTCATTGTCTACTCCAGTAGGTGTTTTCATTGTAGTCAGACAGGTATATAGGAACTTTCTGGTCAAAATATCTCATAAAGTTACCTCAGTTGATCTCGTAGAGTTAGAGATAACGGATTTTGATATCATTCTCATCATAGATTGGCTCATGCTATGCCTCAGTTGATTATAGAAATAGAATAGTTCATTTTACTTTCCTAAATAAACTATTCCTTGAATGGAGGGGTAGTACTAAATTTCTTAGGGGTCAGTTGATTTCATACCTTAGAGCTAGAAAGATGATATTTAAAGGGTGTATTTACCATCTTGTTTGAGTCAAATACTCTAACTCAGAAACTCCTACCCTTGAGTTAGTCCCAGTATTAAATGAATTCTCAGATGCATTTCCTGAAGATCTTCCCAGAGTTCTTCCCAAAAGGGAAATCGACTTCGCAATAGACCTTTCCCCAGATACTCAGCCTATATTTATTCCGCCATATAAAATAGCTCCAGATGAAATCAAAGAGCTGAAAGAATAGTTGAAGGATCTCTTAGATAAAGGATTCAACAGACCCAGTGTCTCCCCATAGGGAGTACCTATTCTATTCGCACATAAGAAAGATGGTTCTATTAGAATGTGCATAGACTACCATCAGTTAGACAAGGTCATATTCAAAAATAAATATCTACTTCTTACAATTGATGATTTGTTCACCAACTTTAGGGTGCCAGTTAATTTTCCAAGATAGACGTTATATCAGGCTATTATCAGCTTAGAGTCTGAGAATGAAATATTCCAAAAATAACTTTCCGAACCTGGTATGGTCACTTCGAATTTCTAGTCATGTCATTTGGTGTCACAAATTCCCGAGCAGCCTTCATAGACTTGATGAACTGCATTTTCAATTAGTACTTGGACATGTTCGTCATAGTCTTCATTGATGACATTCTTGTTTACTCCCATAGTGAAAATGATCATGCAGACCATATAAGAATAGTGTTGTAAAATCTTAGAGCCCATCAGTTGTTCGCTAAATTCAGTATGTGTGAATTCTAGCTAAGATCAGTAGCTTTCCTTAGATATTTTTTTCTTGGTGATGGCATTAGAGTTGATCCCCAAAAGATCGAAGAGATGAGAAACTGGCCTAGACCCATCTCTCCATCAGATATCAAGAGTTTCTTCGCTTTAACTTGCTATTATCGTCGATTTATTAAAGGGTTTTCTTCTATTACATCCCCCATGTACAGATTGACTTGAAATAAAATTAAACTTCAGTGGTTAAATTCTTGTGAGAAGAGTTTTCAGGAGTTGAAGACTCCACTCACCTCAGCCCCAGTTATTACTCTACCAGATGGTTCAAATAGTTTTGTTGTATACTGTGATGCATCCAGAGTAGGTTTGGGTTGTGTCCTCATACATAGAGTTAAGGTTATAGCCTACACCTCCAGACAGCTTAAGTCTCATGAAAAAAATTATCCGACTCATGATCTTGAGCTAGCAGCGGTAGTATTTTCCTTAAATTTTTGGAGCCATTACTTGTATGGGGTGTATGTAGATGTGTTCACAGACCACAATAGCCTTCAGTATGTGTTCTCTCAGAAAGATTTGAATTTGTGTTAGAGAAGATTGTTAGAGTTATTGAAGGATTATGACATGAGTGTTCTGTATCATCCGGGCAAGGCCAACGTAGTGAATGATGCTCTCAGTAGAATGTCTATGAGAAGTGTAGCTTATGTTGAGCATGGTAAGAAGAAGTTAGCTCAGAAAGTTCATCAGCTTGTATGACTAGGTGTTCATTTACTTTATTTAGTAAAAGGTAGTGTATGGGTGCAGAGTTGCTCAGAGTCATATCTAGTTTCCGAGATGAAGGAAAAGTAGGATAGAGATCCCAGTCTAGTTAAGTTGAAAGAATCAGTCAGATTTCAAAAAGTAGAGGTTTTTGCCTGAGGGCGAGATGGTATTTTGCATTGTCAGGGTAGATTGTGTGTACCTGGTTTAGATTAGTTTAGGCAACAAATTCTTGCAAAAACGCATGGTGCACATTTTTCTATTCATCTAGGGGCTATTAAGATGTACAACAATTTATGGGAGATCTATTGGTGGAGTGGGATAAAGAGGGATATTGCAGAGTTTTATAGCTAAGTGCTCTGCATGCCAGCAATTTAAGATTGATCACCAGAAGCCTAGTGGGTCCATGCAGGAGTTCAGTATTCCTATGTAGAAATAGGAGGAGGTGAACATAGACATTGTGATAGTTTTCCCTCATACCTGTCATCAGCATGACTCTATTTGGGTTATTGTTGATAGGATGACCAAATTAGCTCATTTCTTACCATTCCATACCTCTTACTCAGCTGACAACTATGCCGATCTCTATCTCAGAGAGTTGGTTAGGTTGCACGGTGTTCCCTTATCAGTCATCTCAAATAGAGGAACTCAATTTACCTCTCACTTTTAGAAAGCATTCCAAAAGGGTCTTAGTACCTAAGTCCATCTAAGTATAACTTTCCACCCTCAGACAAATGGTCAAGTAGAATGAATCATTTAGACTCTTGAGGATATGCTGAGAGCATACGTTGTTGATTTCAAAGGTAGTTGGGATGAACATTTAACTTTGATTGAATTCACATACAATAACAACTATCATTCCAGTATTCGTATGGATCTGTTTGAGTCTCTCTATTATAGGAGATATAGATCTTTAGTTGGTTGGTTTGAAGTAGGTGAGGCCGTAGTAGTAGAGCCTGACTTGGTGTTTGATATATTAGAGAAGGTTAAGTTGATCAGAGAAAGGCTTAGGTATGCCCAGAGCCAAAAAAATCGTATGTAGATGTGAGAAGAAAGGATCTCGAGTTTGATGTCGGTGATCTTATATTTTTTAAAATCTCTCCCATCAAGGGAGTGAGGAGATTTGGAAAGAAAAAGAAACTCAGTCCCTGATATGTCAGTCCCTTCAGAATCCTCAGTCATTTCGGAAAGGTATCTTATGAGCTAAAGTTGCCTTCAGATTTAGCCTCAGTACACCCAGTGTTCCATGTCTTATTGTTGAAAAAGTGTATTGGTGATCCAACTGTAGTTTTTCCCTTAGAAAGTATAGATATTTAGAACAGTCTTTCCTTTGAGAAAGTTTTCATCAAAATTCTTAATCATCAAGTTTGTAGACTAAGGAAAAAAGAAGTTCTACTAGTCAAAGCTTTTCGGCGCTATCAGTCCGTTAAGGGAGCCACTTGGGAAGAAGAGGCAAATATGTGGAATAAGTACCCTCATCTCTTCTCTGCAAATCCAAATTCAGTATAAGGTACCAAATCTCCTTACGATTTTTCTCTATCATGCTCAGTTTCAGTTGAACATCATGTTCATGTCAGTTGTGTATTCATGAATCAGTTCAATCATGTATTCCATGCATCATATATGCATATTCAGTGTGCAAGCTCAGTCCATCAGTTTCCCTCAATTTAACCAGTTTCATTCGGGGACAAATGATCCCAAGATGGATATATTGTAACACCCTGTATTGCCCTAGCATAATCTATGTCCCAATACATGAGTATTTATATATGAAATTGTTTAAACACTCATTATTTTCCAGTTTAGCACCTGTAATTGCAAAAGAAATTCAATTAGTTTTCCAACGATATAAAATTTTCCTAAATCCGATAACCGGGTAAAAAGTTATGGTGATTTTAAGTTTCAATCATTAAACACCTTGATTTTAGTCCTTAGCACATTGCAGAGCCAGCATAAATAATGATTGTCAATTTCCAGTGAAGCTACACTAAACCACCACATTGCACAGTCGACCAAAATCCTAATTGTCCTTTTCTAGTGTCCTGTCGCGATAATGGTGCATCGCGCCATGGGTGAATTTTAGAATCAAAAGGGCACCGTGATTCCTCCATATCGTGCCAGCCCCTCAGTTCCCAGTTTTCCAATTCCAGTGATACAGCGCGATAGCACTGCATCACGCCAGGTGCCCATTTTGGGAATATTTGATGAAAAAGTAATATTTTATTCAGGTATAAAATAGTCTTTTCCCCATTATTTTTGCCCACCCATGTGTGATATTTAAGCCCTAAAAATATTTTTAAAATCATTCTTTAATTAATTTCCCCCAAATCAAAAGGCATTCTCTCCAAATCAAGAACCCTAGGTCTCAAATTCAAGGTCAATCCTAAAGAATTCACCAAGAACTTCAACAAATCCATCAATGAATGTATGTTAAATGTTCATCCATGGATCTCTTTCAACCATGGAGTCCAAGCAACCTTTTTAAATTATATAAATGTGATCTTTTCAAGTTATTGTGTTTTAAATTAGGGATTTCACCCATGAATCTCTATGAACAATGATTCTATACCATGCCACCATGAAATTATTGTTATTATTCAATACTCCATGTTTTAATATTATTATTTATTGAATTAAACCATGATTTAATGTTATTTTGATGAATTCATGCTATTTCTACAAGTTCCAAGACATTCCTATGATTGTTTTAAAACCTTAAACTACAAGTGTTGGATAAAATGCCAACGAGAGTGATTTATTTAATAAGAGCCCTCATGTTTTGGTCTTCAATCTTTAATGTCCTTTCAATATTATTGTTTTGAGTCCTGGGGGTATTAAATAGCCAAAAACCATAGTTGTTCATTTATTCTAGACTCATTATATCATAGAATAGTCTTTAGATTATATTATGACCATTATCAGAATAGTCAGATATCTATTATTCAACTCAGAACAGTATAGTACTTCAATGCCTTTCAGTTGGGAGTAGGATTTAGCACTGAGCGAGTGTAGGGATGGCGTCTTCCTCGTTTTATAGGGGTTACCCGTTAGTTCAGGATTGACGCCCTTAGTCCTTCGGACATTATATCAGTTTAGTGGATCCACAAAGCCATTATTAGTACCTATGGCACGGTATTAACACCCTTCCAACTGGGATTACAAGTTGGACCCTGATTAGCTCAAATTAGGGAATTTCGGTTAGATAATACCTCATACAGTCCCAGATATAGTCTCAGTTACAGTCCCATCTCAATTATTCAGTCTTGGTGTTGTTTGACCAAAGCATTCAAATTTTGGTTATCTCAGTATATCAGTTTACAGATTTTACTCAGGTCATGTTATATGCTTAGTCATACATCCACAGTATTTACAAATTTTCCAGTATTTTCAGTATCTACATATTCCATGCTCTTTAGTCATTACATCATGCTTTACATGTATGTCTAGTTAATTATTATCATTCCTATTCATGAGACCATGTATATTAGCATACCTCATTTAGAATACTAGTACATTCAAAGTACTAATCGCATACCTATTATTTTACACTATGATGTCTTATATCATAGGTGCTGACACTTAATTCCTAGATCGCACATACATTCTCAGATTATCAGCAGTACAGTAGCAGTGGTGAGTCCTCATCATCCGAGGACAGATTATATTACTTTATGACTTTATATCATTAGGTAGTAGAGTTAGTTGGGGCCTGTCCTATCAACTCATTGTATCCAATTTAGACGTTTTTCAAAAACTACAGTTAGCTATTCAGACTATTCAATTTTAGTACTTTTGTTAGATTCATAATTCAGTAGTTATTACATTATTAAAACCTTATGGAATTTTAGTTATTCTTCCACATTCATGATTATATTTGTAGTGGTCACAACAGGTACCATCTCATAGGTTAGCTTATAGACTCTCACGACTTTAAGCACTGTGTAACGACTAGGGGGTAGTCTCGGGTCGTTACAAACACTATCATAGGCAACCTACTAAGGGCATCTGCAACTACATTGGCCTTTCCTGGATGATACAACACCCTCATATCCTAATCTTTCAATAACTCAATCCACCTTCTCTGATGAAGCTTCGAATCTTTCTGTGAGAAAATGTACTACAAACTCTTATATTCAGTAAACACATCCACATAAACCCAATAAAGGTAATGTCTACATATCTTTAAAGCAAACACAATAGCTGCCAACTCAAGATCATGGGTAGGATAATTCTTTTCATAGAGCTTAAGCTATCTAGAGGCATAGGCTATGACATTACCTCTCTACATCAACACACAACCAAGACCAACTCTGGAAGCATCACAGTAAACCAAAAATCCACGTGAACCATCTAGAAAATTCAAAATTGGGGCTGAAGTAAGACGATTCTTCAACTCCTGAAAACTCTTATCGTAAGAATCTAACCACTGGAATTTGACTTTATTCTGAGTCAATCGAGACAAGGGGATGCAATAGAATAAAAACCCTCAAAAAACCATATGTAATAGCAATCCAAACCTAAGAAACTCTAGATATATGATGGAGAGATAGGTCTAGGCCAATTTCTTACTACTTCAGTCTGTTGAGGGCCAAATCTAATGCCATCATTGAAAATAATATGGCTAAGAAAAGCTACTAATCTTAGCCAAAATTGGACTTACTAAATTTGAAGAACAACTGATAAGCTCTAAGAGTCTACAACACAATTCTCAAATCATCTGCATAATCATTCTCAGTACAGAAATAGACAAGAATATCATCAATGAAGACTATGATGAACAAGTCCAAGTGTTGCTTGAATACCTTATTCATTAAGTCAATGAAAGCTGTAGGGGAATTGATTTTTCCAAAGGACATAACTAATAATTGGAAATGGCCATACCAAGTTTTGAAGGTTTTCATCGGAATGTCACATTCTCTGACTTTAAGCTGATGATTGCCGGATCTGAGGTCTATCTTAGAGAAATAACTGGCAACATAAAGTTGATCAACAAGTCATCAATTCTAGTGAGTGGATACTTATTCTTGATTGTGACTTTGGTCACATGGCGGTAATTGATGGACATTCTGAGAGAACCATTTTTCTTATGCACGAAAAAGACTAGAGCACTGCATAGAGAAATATTGGGCCTGATGAGACACTTATCTAAGAGATATTTCAACTATTCTTTTAACCTCTTAAGCTCAGCTGGAGCCATTCTATAGGGTGGAATAGAGATAGGCTGGGTATCTAGAAGGAGATCTATTCCGAAGTTAATATCCCTTTCGGGAGAAACTCTCGAAAGGTCTTCAGAGAACACATCTGGAAATTCCCCTACTACTGGAACTAACTCGAGACCAAGAATCTTAGAATTAGTGTCTGTGACTCAAACAAGATGCTAAATACACCCCTTAGATAATATCTTTTTTACTTTAAGATATGAAATAATTTGACCCCTAAGCATTGAAGTACACCCCTTCATTAAATAACTAGTTCATTGGGAAAATAAAATTGAATGACTCTATTTCTACTATCAATTGAGGTATAACATGAGTGGAACTAAGCCATGCCGAGACTTATATCAAAATTAGTAATCTCTAAGCTTACAAGGTCAATTGAGGTAAATTTATAGGATATTGTGATCAGGAAATTCCTGTATACCCGCCTTGCTACAATAGAGACACCTACTAGAGTAGACTCTAAGAAGGATTCTACTAATATTTCAGGACTGGCGCCAAAGTTGACGGCTATATAAAGAGTCACAAAAGAAAGTGAAGCTCTCATAAAGCGTAAACACGAAGATAAAAGACCTATAATGTACCATAACTACGTCAAGAGAACTCTCCTTATCCTACCGAGACTGGATTGAATTCAATCAGTTATGGAACTAACCACTTATGGCACTGGAACTGGCGCCCTACTGAGTCAGGCGACCTACTGAAGCTGATGACAGATTGAACTGGCCCTGTTGGCGCAAATCCTTTCCCCTATGATAACTATTGGACACTCTTGAACCTATGGCATGGCTTTCCACACACATCCCTACCAACCTTAAACACACACTGATGATTCCTACCATATTTTTTCCAAACCAGATTAGTACAGCCACTATTCGCGCTACTGTAACACTTAGAGCCTGGTGCTCTATCCCGATTATCATTCCTAAACTTTGGCACTGGTGCACTAACTTAAGATGGAGATGGAGTTGAGAATTTCTTATGGAATTGAGAACGGTTACCACCATCTGACCTAAGCTAAGGAAAGTTAAAACTACCTGTCTTGGCCCTCTTATTCTCTCTTTCTTTCTCCTTAAGCTTCTCATCTTTAATTTGTTGAGAATGAACCATATGTGTAGATAAATCCATCTCCTTAATCAACATTTCAGTCCTGCACTCATTGATCATGGTATGTGTAACACCAGATACAAACCTACTAATTCTAGACCTATTATCAGCCACCATCGAAGGAGCATACCTCACTAACTGAGTGAACTTTAGAAATTACTCCTTAACAATCATATTACCTTGATTCAAATTAATTAACTCCTATGCTTTATCTTTCCTCAACTCTAAAGGAAGAACCTATCAAGAAAATTCGTGGCAAATTGCTCCCATTCTATAGGTCTTGCCTTATGAAACCTATTCTTTTGCTACTATTTAAAATAGGTGTGAGCTACATCCTGCAACTAATATGCAGCCAAATTTGCACTCTCACTCGATGTTACCCCTATAATTTCTATCACTTTTTAAACCATATCAAGAAACTCCTATGGATCCTCCTTAGACTTGGATCCCAAAAAAAGGGGATTCATCCACGTGAAATCCTAAATCTTGACTGCAGCTGTATTTGCCACTGGATTAATTGGGGCAGTGATCTTTGGTGTATTTATACACCTAAGAACCATAAATTATCCATATTTTAGCTAAGTTTAGAGAACAAAGTGCCTAGTTTCTTATGCTTTTACTCTACTTCTATGTAATTGAACTAACCGATGTGATTAGAATGATTTCAGGTATTAATAAGGTAGATGAAGACATAATGAGACTATGGAATAAGGATGGCATATGACACAAGAGAGAGTAGCAGTCTGGACCAAATGTGGCGCCTAGAAACTATATCCAATACTAGTTTGTCATTTATAATTAGTTCAGGGACTTAGAAGGCAATTATCAGAGAAAACATTACTAAAAGGGCTAAGCTAAATTTTTATTCATTATTGATTATTCTATATTATTTTGGATTTGAGAG
This sequence comes from Capsicum annuum, assembly GCF_002878395.1. Lineage (NCBI taxonomy): Eukaryota > Viridiplantae > Streptophyta > Magnoliopsida > Solanales > Solanaceae > Capsicum > Capsicum annuum. The sequence continues at coordinate 171,551,531 of NC_061121.1, read as the reverse complement.
TGGTGGCTTAGCTTAAGGAGAGAGAGAGAAATGTTTTCTCTCTTGTTTTCACTATTCGCACACCAAGATCATCTTCTAATTTTTGGTATGATGAATATATTTATAATGCTTTTCATTTTATTCATGAGTAGCTAAGTTTGTTAGTTAGGGTTATGGAAGCCTTGTAGTATACAATCTATTACTTTTGATTTTGAATTCATTATGCATTGATGTGTTTACATCACACTCTCTTCGTTTATCTTGAATTCTCATGGTTGCAAACATAGAAGATATACCTTAAAACATAACTTGCTCAAAAGAAAGGTTGATGTTCAAAAAAGAGAGTAGTAACAAGAAAATAGGATTTCCAACCCCTATTTCATTTGTTAATGCCTTAGCAAGATTAACTACTTGGAGATTTCGTATTGTTTTTGGTAAACACTTTTGATTTGAGAGAACCAAAGTGAATTAGTCCTTGATGGTTGAGAAACACTAGGATTATGTTATTAAATACAATATGTTTCTCTATAAGCATGATGCATATATGAATTCGTAAAGTCCATAGTTAGAGAGTATTAAAAACTACAAGGTGGACATAACCCTACCTTGCTATTTCTCTGAATTTGAATACTACTAAACATATTTCATCTTGTAAAACTGAAACCATTAATTTGTGAACTAAATCAGATCCCCCTATTTATTTTATGGAAATGAACAAAGAAAAGTCAACTAATCTGCATACAATTTAATTAGCACCATATTTCTTGTGGAATTCGACCCCAACCTAGTTGGGTTATATATTTGACAACGACCTCTTAATCACTCAAAGAGAGGTGTAATTTAGGCATATCAGGCAGCAGCTCGCTGATTGTTTTGAGCAGCTACTAAATTTGATAAGGTAGTAAGAGCAGCTCTAAAATCAGCATGGGTGAGGTGTTCATTCAGGGGATTTTTCTAAACAGGTGGTGGTGCGGGCTAATTCTTGTTCCTTCTTTTGATATTTCTTTTTTTTGAGACATTCTCTAAAAACGAAATCAAGGATGAGTTAGAATGAGATTTTAAGTAGAGCGCATGATCTTTCGTAGACATGAATACTGAAAAAATAAAAAATTTTCCTAAAACATCTTATAGCCTCTTGTCCATAAGTGTGGCGCCCTTCACATCCATGCACAAGACTCTACTTAACACGACTTTCTGACTCCCTAGGACACTTTATTACTCTGGTCTCTAATACCAAGTTTTGTCACAACCCGAGGCTATCCCTTAGTCACAAAAATAATGCTCATGGTCATAAGTGACCACAAGCTAACCCATGAGCTGGTACCTGTTGTGAGCACTAAATAATTATGAACATAACACATATGCGGAAGAAAAATAAGAAGGAAATATAAATCTAAATACTAAAATATCAAATCAATCATAAGTCTGAAAACACTCGATAAAAATTAAAAGTGACTGACTGACTGTCTAACTTACTGTCTGAACATAAGAAAGCCTCTAAACTGACTAAGGGGTTAGTGTGATAGACCGCCAACTAACTCTGACTGACTGAATAAAATAAATACTTAAATAGCTAATTAATTATAACATGTCCTCAATGGATGAGGACTCACCACTATGACTATAGGATTACACTGAGCTATCTAACTGCGGTCAGGAAATTATGCATCCAAACCTATGATATAAGACATCATAGCGCAAAAGAATATTATGCAATCAGTACTTTAAATGAAAAAGTAAATAAGATAAGGTTATGCTGATATACATGGGGTACTGTGCACATGAAATAAGGACTAACTTAATAGTATATGATAACTAAACACGAATGTATGAAAAATGTAACATCTGAGAATGAAAGACCCAGCATAAATTTGTAATCTGAAGAAAGTCTAAACTCTGAAAGACTATAAACTATATAACTAAAAGTCTGTACACTTGATCAAGCAAACTTGAACTATGAATACACTAAAATATTCTATAAAGACTGTGGGAGGTATCATCTATCCGACATGCCCCCATCTGAGATATTAGGGTCCAACCTGTAACCCCAGTTTGAAGGGTGGTGGTACCGTTCCACGGGTACTAACACTGGCTTCGTGGATCAACTAACTTATTATCCCAAATGATTAGAGAATTAGTCTTAAACTAGCACGTGACCCCTAAGAGAGTGTCAGTCATAAATGGTGAGTGACATCTCATAATTCTATGCTTGCTACATAAATATGGAACTTAGGGACTGCTACTAATGGTCAAGTCCATACTAGCGAGTGAGCCCCCATCCCTAGGTTTGCTTGGTTCTAAATCCAACTCCTAACTGAACAGACACTAGTACTGGACTGAACTAAACTTAACAAAATATTATTATATAGCTGACAATGCTCATCATGAATATGAATATCTAAGTATACTGAAAAGATTCATGGATTAACTATCGGTATACTTGAAAATCTGAATTTATGTAAATCACATAGGTATCGGGTGTTCATAACCCACCAGCAATGAAATGAATTAACAATAATGTCATATAAATGCTTTAAAAACATAGTAGGGGATCATTGTTCAAAACCCAACACTTAGGCATTTCATCAAACACATGGGAGTTATGAACTTAAGCATGGGAGTATGTAAAGCATGCAAAAATAAAATGATTATAAAACTAAAATCATAACTTAGGGATTTAATATGAATATTACAACATTTAAAATATATAATGGCTTATCCCACTTGAAAAACACTTATAAACATAACTTATAATTAAATTTACAAGAGATTCATGGAGATATTTCAACTTAAACATGAAAAACTCATAAATTAAAACCAAAAAGTGATTCTTGGACTCCATGGGTGAAAGGAACCCATGGATTAACATCACACATACCTCACTAAATTAATTTATGAAGATTCCTAGGAATTTTTTGAAGTTTAAATCTTGAATTCCGTGACTGCTTCTTAAAGAGTTAGGGTTTATTCTTGAGGATTGAGAGGCTTCTTTTGAGATAATTTGTGATTAAAAGAGAAAATAATGCTCTCTGGGAACCTAAATTTTTTGTTATGGATAAGTTGGGTGAAGGGGATTATGCCCTTAAATAATGAGGAAAAAAAATTGGATAAAAAGAAAAGGGGGAGACGCTAGCTCTGGAGCACCAAATTGGAGTGGATAGCACGTGCTCTAGAGCGGTGCATTGGGTGGTGTGGCACGTGATCTAGAGTGGTGGAATAGAGAGCGCGGTACAGTATTATCCCTATGCTACTACTATTTTGGATTCCCAAATATACCTTTATGCTCGTCTGAATATTCTGAAACTTACCTGATATATACTCTTAACATCCACGATCATGAATCAACTCAAAAATTGACATTCTATGGTCGAGAGGTTCTAAAATAAAATCATTGAAGTTCCCAACACTTAGGCTAATTTCTAAGCTTTGGACCTCGTATAAAATTAAGAGCTGAAATGAGCTAAGACTTTTATTGGGTGTTACAAGTCTCCATACACAATTTTAGATGTTATGCTTCAAGTCTTCCTAGACAATCAAAGATATCATCATTCATCAAAGTCTCCTTAGACAATCAGAGATGACAATCAACATTCGTCCACACATATAATTGGTCACGTCATACATTAAGTCTTCATAGACGATCGAAGACATCATCATTCATCATAGTCTTCACATACAGTCGATGACAACATTCAACATCAGCTTACATAGGGAATTGTAGATCTCATGCATCTACTCATTGTAGACAATCGAAGATATCTTTCATAATCATCATTAGTTTTCGTAAACAATCAAAGACATCTTTAATTCATCAACATCAATCTTCATAGATAATTGAAGACATCTTCTATTTATTAACATCAGTCTACGTAGACAATCAAATACATCTTTCATTCATCATATAGTCTTAGCAGAGAATTAGGGACATCTTTCATTTATTACATCAGTCTCCATAGACGATCAGAGGCAACATGCATCCCTAAGTCCCTGTAATCAATCAGAGACGTCATCATCCTTGAATTCCCAGAAACAATTGGAGAAATCATGCATCTTTTCAAAAAAAATACAATTCCAAAATAACAATACATTTGTTTATTCACTTGAGCAAATTTTGAGAACCCTCTAAAAAATTCATCTGAACTACATTGACTTATTTCTTGAGACACTCGAGATTTCTAGGAAGTTCTATGAAGAGTTTGTTCATCACAATCACATAATCATTCTTTCTCTCCATTAAGTAAACAACCTTGCATCTTGATGTTGGGTGAATTTATGCATTCTAGCGCTACTATTCTAGCTTATTTATCCTTGTTTTGAGGATGATTCTTATGCTATATGTGTTTATAATGATATAAATGAGAATTTATGTGTCCAAGTATGTTTTTACAGTGTTTAATGGTGGTTTCACATGAGTTTTGATTCAATTTGAACATTTAGAGTTCAACCAAGAAAACTAGTGTAACTAGCTTGAGCTAGGTATTTTTCTACGGTACTTTTCTAGTCTCTTGTGTTGGGTTCTAATGTATTTTATTGTGTTACTAAGGTTTTTATTATGTATTTATATGTAAAACAACTTATTTATAATGTTCAAGGGTCAATTAGATCAATAAAAGAGTGAAAACAATGAGTTAAAGCTCAATGTGAATTTAGCCTATGCTTAGCTCGTGTTTCTAGTTCATCGATGAGGATGTTGTTCTATTTTGAGCTCTTAATTGATGTTTTTAATGCTTTAGTATTCTTTGTGAATGAATTATTATGATATATGAAGGATATAAAAGCTTCAAATCAAGTGGAAACAACTCAAGAAGGCTTGGAATGGCTCAACGAAAGAACAAGACACAAGCTGGACGCAATTTTTACCCCTGTAATGTATGAAGCTGTGTAGCGTGTATGAGAGTCCAATAGATGAGTTCAAAACGTCAATATATTCAGAAGAGGCCCAGATTTTCTAAACATAGGCGCGTGTAGCCTATAATGGGGTTTAAAGAGGCTCCGAGACGCGTTGAAATTGCGACTAGCTACTGGAATTTGACATATATTTTTACAATTGTGAATTAGCATGTCAGCGCGACCCGGGGAGCACCAAAATTGGGAAAGTTTCACCCATCTTAAGGAAAACAGCATGTAAACCTAATCTAGCTTGGTTTATAACTTGCCTAATATAAATATAACGTCCTAAAAAATGTTTTAAAGATCTTGTGACCTCTTGGAAACCCTAGATCAAATTGGAACATCATTGGAGGATACCACAACTTCTTTCTTGGAAACCCTAGATCAAATTGGAACATCATTGGAGGATACCACAACTTCTTTTTAGGTTTTATCATTCTTTTATTTAGTTTTTTTATTGTTAGTATTATCATTCAAAGGGATTGGATGATGAATATTTCCATTAAAGGATAAAATCCTCTTTCTGGGGTTGAGGACAAGAACATGAATACTCTTTAGTATTCTTTATTGAAGTTTAATTATGGATTGTTCATGATTTCTTAAGCTTAATATTTTAATGATTAGCTACCATTATAATAAATCT
>NC_061121.1:171539371-171543019 GCF_002878395.1 Capsicum annuum | reverse complement strand
GTTTAGCCATTTCGAGCCTTCTTGAGTTGTTTCCACTTGATTTGAAGCTTGTATATCCTTAATATATTATCATAATTCATTAACCAAGCATCCTAAAGTATTAAACACATCAATTAACAGCTCAAAAAAACACAACATCCTCATCGATGAACTAGAAACACGAGCTAAGCATAGGCTAAATTCACATTGAGCTTTAACTCATTGCTTTCACTCTTTTCTTGATCCAATTGAACCTTGAACATTATAAATAAGTTGTTTTACATATAAATACATAATAGAAACCTTAGTAACTGATTAAAATACATTATAACCCAACACAAGAGACTAGAAAAATACATTGCTTAAGCTAGTTACACTAGTTTTATCGGTTGAACTCTAAATGTTCAAATTGAACCAAAACTCATGTGAAAAAACCATTAAACATTGTAAACACATACTTGGACACATAAATGCCCATTTATATCATTATCAACATATATGTCATAAGAATCATCCTCAAAACAAGGCTAAATAAGCTAGAATAGTAGTGCTAGAATGTATAAATTCACCCAACATTACCACCCGACACTTAAAGCCTTGTTCGTCCTCGAACAACTCTTAACTATAAACAACATGATATGAAGAGATTCCACACTTCTACTACATGCAAGAAACTCAAGCTATCACTACAATGACTACACAAATGCAAGTTTCTACACTATTTACACAATTGAAAGCTCAAGAACACTACTCCAAAACAACCTAGCCTCAAGAATTGACTCACCTAGTTGTCAAACTCATTCTTATTTCACAATCAAGGACATCATACAAGTCACCCACATTCTTCAAACATGTGCCCCTCACAACAAGAGAGTTACCCACAATTACTCAAAACAATGTAATTTATAATGTAATGGGTACAAGAATTAAATTACGCCCACTCTCATAAAGAATTCACAAGTTACACATAATGAACCATAGGCTTGCCCTTAGTATAATGCTACACTAATATCAAAATGATGAGCTTAGGATCAATTAGGACTTTTTTGGGTTGAAATGTAGGCTAAGGGATAGGTAGGAACTATTTTGGCCAAGAATAGTGACTAACCTCTCTAAGCGCTTTAATACACTACATTATACATTTAAACCAATCTCCAACAACCAAATTACACCACTTTTGTCTACCTATCTCTTTTATTTTTTCCCCATCTCTTTTAAGCATTTTCACAAACACTTGGTGGACACATAGTTTACTACCACAAGAATCAATTTTTCTCTTTTTTCACAATCATGGCAATATTTTTAGTATAAATAATATCACAACCATCCACCACACATCAATTATACACTAATAAATATTACCTTGGGGCATCAATTTCACCTTTTTCTTCTTTAATTTCTCAAACTCCTTTCACAAATTCAATTTTTTTTACAATTAAAGAACTTAGAAGCCTTTTGGATCAAATTAGGGTCTATCAAAAAAGGGATTAGGCTATATATGAGGATACCAAAGAAAAGGCTAAAGGCTCAATGGGGTTTAACTAGGATAATGCACAAGGGTAGGTAAAAAGACGGTAAAAAAAATAAGCTATCAAATAAATGCCTATATCATCTCCTAAACCCACCTTTTTTATTTCACTTCACACACACACCGGGCAAGTTCTAGACATCACATGCAACAAGGAATATACAAAAAAAACCTTGCACACACATGACACATGCTCAACTTAATAGGATCTTCATAGACTCCTACCAAACAATAGCATAAATTCAAATTTAAGCCACCAAGTACAAGAGTCATAATCTTGAGCCTAAGAGTCTCAAGAATTGTAATTCACTCAATCAACATGCTTTTATCAACAAACCCACTTGCATCATGTAATTCAAAAAAGCACCAACAAGAATATATCACTTATACCTAACCTAAAAATTTTGAAATTGAGCTAAAAATTAGGAATTTTCCCATCCCACACTTAAAAATCTACTTTGTTCCAAAAGTGAATTTATAAGTAAAAAGATAGAAATATTTCCTGAGGCATCTAGGCCGAGCTAGTAGCATCTTCACACATAAATGAGATCCATGGGACCCCACACTCAATTTTTTCCATGCTCCAAGCTCAACTTTATGGTACTCAGACTTCCCATTAACCCGTGACTCAACCAAAACCGAAAACTACCTGAAATGGAAAAAACTAAAAACTAAAAAGAAAATATACGTTAGCTTGGGTTGCCTCCTAAGAAGCGCCTAATTTAGTGTCGTGGCATGACCCACTCAACTTTTTCCTCCATCTTGAGGATATGAATTTCACCCCCAACTTTGCATCCATTTTTTTGCCTCGATCATAGGGAGGTAGTATAAAGATTAATAAATCGAGTAATGGATTATGCATGATAAAACACTCGGCCTTCAAGTGATATGTCTTTTTATGTTGCTTATTTGATGTAAAATCAAGAATATACGATTCTTGTTTCTTATCTTCACACTCTTCCACTATTTCAGATGATTTCACAAACAAGATATAATCTAAAATAATATAGAAAAATGCTTTGAGTAAGGCCCAACCAATCCCACTTCAAAATTTACACTCTCTACTACATATTAACTTTTATTCACCTTCTCAATTTTGGTCTCAAGATAAAGATGACAATCGAGAGGCTATGATTCTTGTGTTTGCTCCACACATTGGCTAATATACTCCCAATATATTTCTTTGCTTAAGCACTGTAGACATGGTGGAAATGGCTCCATCATAATTTCCATAATATCTATTTTTGAGTACTCAGACTTCCTCAAAATATCCGCATCATATTGTGAAGGTTCCGTCCATGCACTTTCATAAAAATCTAGACAATAAGTCACAAGGTGGTTTCCTCCACAAAAATAATAAGAATTGCCATCTCTTGAAAACCATCTATCCCAAGCTGACTTCTCTAGAAGAGTGTGAGAAAAGTAGAAATAAAAGAAAATAAAAAGAAACTAAACAAAAACTATTTACGACTCAATATAGAAAAACTAAAAATAAGATAGTTGCCTAATAACAAGTCCCTGGCTATGGCGCCAAAAACTTGACAGCGCACATGCAAGTGTACGTGGTCTTATCAAGTAATATAGTGGCTTCAAGGAAGCCCAAGTATCGATCTCTCAGGGACTTGTGTTCGCCGCCTATCTACTTCTAGTTTAACCAATTGAGGAGAGTAGCAAATAAAGTTATAATTTTATAAATTAAAACTAATCTAAACTAATGCATAAAATAAAATCTTGGACAATCAGTGGAGTAAAGCCCAGGGTTGACGTATTTTGAACAATCTTACAAATCTCTATTCCTATCGCAGTCTAATTGATTATCGAATTGTTGATTCACAAGGTTTATGCTATGATTTTGGTCTCCCGACCTCAAATCTTTTATCTATTGAACATTGCAACTACAACTCCCGCAGAGATACAACAATTCTTCTATATTCAATAAGTTATCTTCTTGCAACTAAACCAAATAAGACTTTTAGGTATATCCCTATCCTAGATGCTAATTCAAACTCCTTATTTCATAAAAGAGTAAGAATATTGTTCCTTAATTTCTTCATTCTATCCTATGATTCTCCTCAGGGTTTCACATAGAAATATAGATTTATTATAATGGTAGCTAATCATTAAAATATTAAGCTTAAGAA
>NC_061121.1:171529650-171536371 GCF_002878395.1 Capsicum annuum | reverse complement strand
CACCAGTCATTTTGGCCAATCCAGTGGCCAATCCAAAAGCAGTTAGAGTTTGGGACTTCATCCGGATGAACCCTCCATCTTTCCATGGGTCTAAGTCTAATGAGGACCCTCAGGAGTTCATTGACTAAGTCCAGAAGGTCATTGACATCATAGGTGTTACTTTTATTGAGAGTGTTGAGTTAGCCGCCTACCAGTTATAGGATGTTGCTCATGATTGCTACAAACAGTGGAAGTCTGAGAGGTTAGATGATGCAGGCCCTATCGAGTAGAAAGAATTTGTCACGACCTTCTTAGACAGATTCTTTCCCCAAAAGCTGAGGGAAGCCAAAGTTCTTGAGTTCATCAACCTCAGGCAGAGGAAAATGATGGTTAGGGAGTATTCTCTCAGATTTACTCAGCTAGCCATGTATGCTCCAGATGTAGTTGCAGACAATAGAGCTAAGATGAGCAAGTTCGTGTCAGGGGTCAATGATAGTGTGGTAATTAAGTGTAGGTCTGTGATGCTGATCGGTGATATGACCTTAGCAAGACTTATGAATCATGCCCGGCAAGTAGAAGAGAAGAAGTTTAAGAAAGCAAGGTCAGGTAATTTCAACTTTGCTCACCCCAAGTCAGATAGAGGAAACCGTTCACAGTTTTGCTCCAAGTCAGCCATTCCAGCTCCTTCCTCTGCCAGTGCTCCAGTGCCGAAGTTCAAATATAGCAATAGAAACAAAGCGCCAAGTTCTAAATCTCAGGGTAGTATTAGCAGTGCTCGAACGAATCCCCTTTGTCAGACTTATGGTAAGAACTACAAGGGCATTTACAGAACCGGTAGTGATGTCTATTTTGGTTGTGGCAAGCCAGACCATAGGACTAAGGAATGTCTGCAGTCAAGTCTTTAGGGTCAATAAAATCATTCTACAGCTCAGTCCAGTCGCCCAAACCAGCAGGGTGCCATTTCCAGTGCTACCAGTGGGCAATGCCTGAACAGACTTTGTGCTCTTCAGTCCCAGTAGGATTAGGAAAATTCTCCTGATGTCGTTACTAGTACATTACAGATTATCTATGTTCATTTTTATGCTTTGCTAGACCCAGGTGCATCTTTGTCTTTTGTTACTCCATACATAGCAGGCTATTTTGGAATCAGTCCCGAAGTCCTATAAGAGCCCTTCTCAATCTCTACCCCAGTAGGTAAAACCATCATAGCTCGGTGGGTATACAGGAACTGCCCGATTATGATATCTCAAAAATCCATGTCAGCAAATTTAGTGGAGTTAGAGATGACTGATTTTGATTTCATTCTCGGCATGGATTGGCTTCATTCCTTCTATGCCACAATCGACTGTAAAAACAGGATAGTTCAGCTTCAGTTCCCGAATGAGCCCGTCCTAAAGTGGAAGGGTAGCATTTCCGCGTTCAGGGGTCAACTTGTTTCCTACCTTTGGGCAAGGAAAATGATTTCTAAGGGGTGTGTGTATCATTTCGTGTATGTTAAAGATTCCCGTTTTGAATCTCCCAGCCTCGAAACAGTCGCTGTTGTTAATGAATACTCAGATATCTTTCTCGAAGATCTTCCAAGCATTCCTCCCAAAAGGGAAATAGACTTCGGCATAGACCTTCATCTGGATACTCAACCTATTTCTACTCCGCCATACAGAATGGCACCAGCAGAACTGAAGGAACTAAAAGATCAGTTGAAGGATCTCTTAGATAAAGGATTCATCAGACCCACCATTTCCCCATGGGGTGCGGCAGTGTTATTCGTGCGTAAAAAAGACGGTTCTCTCAGGATATGTGTTGATTACCGTCAACTCAACAAGGTCACGGTCAAGAACGGATATCCTCTTCCCAAGATTGATAATTTATTCGACCAACTTTAAGGTGCTAGTTAATTTTCCAAGATAAACCTCAGATCAGGCTATCATCAGCTTAGAGTTAGAGAATGTGACATTCAGAAGATAGCTTTCCGTACTCGGTATGGTCACTTTGAATTTTTAGTCATGTTATTTGGTCTTAACAATGCCCCAACAGCTTTTATGGATTTGATAAATCGTGTGTTCAAGAAGTACTTGGACATGTTTGTCATAGTCTTCATAGATGATATTCTGGTCTATTCTCACACAGAGCGTGATCTTGCAGACCATCTCAGGATTGTTCTTTAGAATCTCAGGGATCACTAATTATTCACTAAGTTTAGAAAGTGCGAATTTTGGCTAAGATCAGTAGCATTCCTTGGCCATATTATTTCCGGTGATAGAATTAGAGTAGATCCTTAGAAAATCAAGGTAGTAAGAAACTGGCCCAGACCCGTATCTCCATCAGATATTAGGATTTTCTTAGGTTTGGCTAGCTATTACAGACGATTTGTCGAGGGATTTTCTTTTATTACATCTTCCATGTCCAGATTGACTCAGAAAAAGATTAAGTTTCAGTGGTCAGATTCATGCGAGAAGAGCTTTTAAGAGTTGAAGACTCGACTTACCTCCTCTCCAGTTCTAGCTATTCCAAATGGTTCAGATAGTTTTGTAGTGTATTGTGATGCATCCAAAGTGAGTTTAGGTTGTGTCCTCATACAGCATGGTCACATGAGAAGAATTATCCTACTCATGATCTTGAGTTGGCAGCGGTAGTTTTTTCCTTGAAGATTTGGAGGCATTATCTCTATAAAGTTCATGTAGATGTCTTTACAGACCATAAAAGCCTCTAGTATGTCTTTTCCCAGAAAGATCTCAATCTTTGCCAGAGAAGGTGGTTAGAGCTCCTGAAGGATTATGACATGAGTGTTCTTTATCATTCGGGCAAGACCAATGTTGTGGCCGACGCTCTCAGTCGACTCTCTATGGGTAGTATTTCTCACGTTGAGGATGATAAGAAAAAGATGGCTCAAGAGATCCATCAGCTTGCCAGCCTAGGTGTTTGCTTAGTCGATTCTTCAGAGGGTGGTGTATGTGTTCATAGTAGTTCAGAGTCATCGCTAGTTTCCGAGGTGAAAGAGAAACAAGACAGGGATCCTAGCCTTGTCAAGCACAAAGAGTCAGTTTAGAATCAAAAAGTCAACGTTTTCTCCCAAGGATGAGATGGTGTTCTTTGTTGTCAGGGTCGTCTGTGTGTTCCAGGTGTAGATGAATTAAGGCAAAGAATACTTGCAGAAGCGCATGGTGCATGATACTCTATTCATCCAGGGGCCACTAAGATGTACTGCAACATACGGGAGATCTATTCGTGGAGTGGGATGAAGAGAGATGTTGCAGAGTTTGTGGCTAAGTGCTCTACATATCAGTAGGTTAAGATAGAGCATCAGAAACCTAGTGGTTCCATGCAAGAGTTCACCATTCTTACTTGGAAGTGGGAAGAAGTTAACATGGACTTCATGACGGGTTTGCCTAGAGCTTGTCATCAGCATGATTCAGTTTGGGTCATTATAGATAGAATGACCAAGTCAGCTCATTTCCTTCCTGTTCGTACTTCTTCCACTGAGGATTATGCCAAACTCTATATCAGGGAGTTAGTCAGGTTACACGGTGTTCCACTATCTATCATCTCTGATAAAGGTACCCTGTTCATTTTTCCCTTTTGGAAAGAATTCCAAAAGGGTCTCGGTACCTAAGTCTATCTCAGCACAGCATTTTATCCTCAGACAGATGGTCAAGCAGAGAGGACCATTTAGACTCTTAAAGATATGCTAAGGGCGTGTCCAATTGACTTCAAGGAAAGTTGGGACGACCACTTTCCTTTGATTAAGTTTTCATACAACAATAGTTATCATTCTAGTATTCAGATGGCTCCATTTGAAGCTCTTTATGGTAGGAGATATAGATCTCCAATTGGTTGGTTCGAAGTTAGTTAGGTCTCAAACATAGGTCCTAACTTAGTATTCAATACCTTAGAGAAATTTCAATTGATTAGAGAGAGACTCTGGGCTGCTCAGAGCTGATAGAAGTCCTATGTAAATGTTCGTAGAAAGGATCTCAAGTTTGAGGTCAATGACAATGTCTATATTAAGATCTCTCCCATGAAGGGAGTGACGAGGTTCAGCAAGAATGGGAAACTCAATCCCCGGTATGTCGGTCCTTTTAGAATTCTTTGTCGCTTCAGCAAGGTAGCTTATGAGCTTAAGTTGCCTTCAAATCTAGCCTCAGTCTATCTAGTCTTCCATGTCTTGTTGCTAAAGAAGTGCTTAGATGACCCAGCAGTTGTTGTCCCTATTCTAAGCATCGACATTCAGAACAATCTCTCCTACAAATAGATTCCAGTTGAAATCTTAGATTATCAAACTCATAGATTGAGGAACAAAGAAGTCCCTCTAGTCAAGGTTCTTTGGCGAAATCAGTCTCATGAGGGAGCTACTTGGGAAGCAGAAGCAGATATACATACCAAGTATCCTCACCTCTTCCCCACCAATTCAGATCAAGCTCAAGGTAATAGTTCTCCTTAATCTTATTCAGTTCGTGTTCATGTTTCCAGTATAAACTTGGTACCTATTAACTATTTCATACTCAGTCATGCATTTATGTGTCAGTTGTCCGTGCATCAGATATGCACGAGTTCAGTATGTTTAGCATATCAGTCATGAGATCAAGTTTTAGTTCTTCATGTTTAGTTCAGGTTCTGTTGTCTTGTATCCCTTCTCAATAAATTCTCATTCAAGGATAAATGGTCCTAAGGGGGAGATATTGTAATACCCCCTATGTTTCTAAGATAGGAAGTGAATAAGTATTTCTACATATGAAATCTCCTATCCTGTGACTCATACTTGAGTACATGACTTACCATGAATATCCTAGTGATAGGATAGCTTACGATGCATTACGCATGTTCATATGAGTCACTTAAGTTAATGCAAGCTAAGAGTTTTTGAATCCATCAAGTTTTGGTGTTTGATTTTACAAGGGTCATTTTTGAACGAGTATAACTTGAAGTTAATGTGGTATTTTAGCTGATTTAGACCCACCAAGTTGTATAGAATCGAATTAGCTTTCCAACGATACCAATTTCGCCTTAATCAAATACCCGAGTGAAAAGTTATGCCCATTTTTATGAGAGACAATAAGCATAGGCGATTGGTTAGGATCCGCCCAACCCAAGCATAGGCGATTAGTTAGGCGCCGCCCAACCCAAGCATAGGCGATCACTTGGGCGCCGCCTAAGTCAATTCCAGGTGCTAGAAACACTCCGTCTTGAGTTATTTTAAGGGTAATTAATTCTTTTAACACTCCTTACATGTCTCTAAACTTAACCCTACAAAATATATAGCTTCTAAACATATTAAAACCCTATTATCATCTCAAAGCTCATCATCCAAGTACTTCCATGTGATCTGAAATCCTTTCCATGAAATACATTATTGATAACCATGCTTAGTATGAGATCCTTACTTATGATATTATAAATTATGGACTCTACTCTTACGATCAAGTCAGTCATGTGTGTCAATTTCCTTCCATCGAGTCTTGGGGATACTTGTACCTGAAAACTATAGCTATGTGCCTAGATCCATGTCATGTTTCACGATATCCGAACTAAAGCTATGATTCCATAGACTTCAGTCAATCATGTGACTCAGGAAAACCTCATGATCTTAGTCAGTTGTCAGATATCAATAACATTCCACCAGTCAACAGGATTTAGTAAGATTAAGTCATGCACAGTCAGTTATTCATGTCCAGTCCCTCCAGATGGGAGTAGAGGTTAGCACCAAGTGAACTCAAGGATGGGAACTCACCCGCCAGTTTAGGGTGTGATTCTTAGTAGTCATCCTTGTGTTCCAGAACTACATAGCCAGCATAGGTTGAGACATCTTAACCCATTAGATTAGGGTTTATGAGGTGGCTTAACCCATAATTTTAGGGTTCCCACCATTCTCATTCAGTACCCGCTAGATAAGGATCACTCACAGGCTGTTCTTACCCGTGGCATGGTATTGACACCCATCCAGTCGGGGCAGAGATTAGACCCCAGCTTAGCCATAATGGCATACATAGGGAAGGTTGGTTAAAAACTACTTCCCACAGTTTCAGTATCAGTCTCAGTAAAAGAACTCAGGGCTTTTTTCAGATTTTAGTATATACAGGACTGTCAGATACAGTCGTCTATGTTATCAGTTTCAATATCAGTCATGACAGTTATCAGTAAACCATGTATTAGCTTACAGGTTATGCTATCACGTATTTATGGTCCTAGTTTCTATATATGTGTGTTTACACTCTCACGTTCATATTAGTCAGTCAGTGTTGTTCATGCATGAAACCCTTTATGTTCAGCCTACCTTCCTTGTATACTCAGTACTCCAGTTGTACTGACGCATTTGCGCTATGGTGCTTTCTTTTCATGTTACACCATAGGTTCTGAGACATGAGCTCCAGCCTAGCAGTAGTGGTAGTATTCTAGTCGCAGAGACACAGTGAGTCCTCATTGTTTTGAGGATAATATGATTTGATCCATTTATTTATTTTTTCAGTTCAGTTTTACGGAGTTAGTTGGAGACATGTTCCTTCAACTCTTTATTAAGATAGTTTATAGGCTTTCAGATTTATGTTCTGATTTACATTCAGATTTATGTTCAGATTCGTTCAGATTGAGTTGTTTTGGGTATTTTCACCCATATGGTTTTATTCAATTGAACCTTATGACCTTACAGTTCAATGTATTCCACATTATTATATAATGATTTGTAGTATACAGGTATAGATATCAGTCATGGGTTAGCTTGTGGTTCCTCAGGGTCATGAGCACCGTGTAG
>NC_061121.1:171526177-171526650 GCF_002878395.1 Capsicum annuum | reverse complement strand
GCATTGATCTTCCAAGCTGGAAGTGGGACATGATCAACATGGATTTCATTATTGGTTTGCCTCGTACATCCCAGAAGTTTTATTCTATATGGGTGATTGTTGATAGGCTTACCAAATCCGTACATTTCCTTCCAGTTAGGACCACTTACACAGTTGAAGAGTATGCGAAGCTATACATTAACGAGATAGTTTGATTACATGGCGTGCCAATATCTATTATATCAAATTGGGGAACCTAATTTACCGCAAACTTTTAGAAGTCTTTTCAGAGGTGTTTAGGAACACAAGTGAAGTTGAGTACAACTTTTCACCCTCAAACAGATGGACAAGCAGAACGTACAATCCAAACACTTGAAGATATGCTACGATCTTGTGTAATAGATTTTAAGGGCAACTGGGATGATCATTTACCTCTTATTGAGTTTGCCTACAATAATAGCTATCATTCAAGTATCAAAATGGCACCATCTGAA
>NC_061121.1:171481850-171526077 GCF_002878395.1 Capsicum annuum | reverse complement strand
GATCATTTACCTCTTATTGAGTTTGCCTACAATAATAGCTATCATTCAAGTATCAAAATGGCACCATATGAAGCTTTATATAGAAGGAAGTGTAGATCACCAATAGGATGGTTTGAAGTGGGTGAAACTCTTTTGTTCGCACCGAATCTTGTTTATCAAGCCATAGAGAAGGTTAAAGTAATTCAGCAATGACTGAAAATAGCCCAAAGTCGACATAAGTCATATGCGGATAGTAGAAGGAGAGGGCTAGAGTTTTCTATAGGTGATTGGGTATTTTTGAAGATATCACCAATGAAAGGGGTAATGAGATTTGGCAAGAAAGGGAAGTTGATTCCATGTTAAATAGGCCCGTATAAGATCACTCAAAGGTTTGGACAAGTTCCATATTAATTAGAGATACCCCAAGAGCTCTCATTAGTACATCCGGTATTTCATGTGTCAATGCTTTAGAAGTGCATCAGAGATCCAACACATATCACTTCTACTGAGGATGTGCAAGTTGCGGAAGATCTTACCTATAAGGAAGTGCCTATTGCTATTCTAGATCACCAAGTTAAGAAGATGAGAAATAAAGAGATAGCATCTGTGAAAGTACGTTGGAGAAATCATCGAAGGGAAGAGATTACATGGGAAGATAAGGAAGCAATGAAATCTAAGTACCCTCATTTGTTCAAAGATGAAGAGGACGTTCAATAAACGGAGTTAGAACATTAACAAGTAAGTTTTTTTTATATGCAAAGTATTTATGTGATGATGTGAATATTAATGATGGACTTGAACTTGTTTCGGTTGAATAACTACGCTAACATTCGAGGACGAATGTCCTAAAGGGGGGAAGGATGTAAAACCCATATTCAAGTACATGTATTGGCGTATTCAAGTATGTGTATTGATCTTATTTATATGGAATTAATTTTTTTATTTAATTTATACCGGAATTTGCCCGTCGATGTTTCCATGCGAAGGTTATTGAAAAAGCTTTCCAACGATATAAAGATTTCCAAAAACGGATAGGTTTCAAATATAATCGAGCACGTTCAAAACTATAAAATGGTGGCCGAGATATTTGGGAATAGTAAATGTGCAGGAAAATTTCCTGCACACAAACTACTGAGGCCAGCCGAATTTTTGGATCAACTTCAAACGATCATAACTCCCTTAATATAATGATTTGGGGAGCTGAGACATTTGAAAAGAAATATCTTTGAGTCTTCTTTCCAAGGCAATTGGTTTCATCCAAATCCAACGTCTGAGTACGGAGTTATACTCGTTTTACTTCAGCCTATCAAAACAGATTTTTAGGGTCAACTTCAAACGACCATAACTCCTTGTACATGACAAACTTGGTGGCCTACTTTATATGAAATGAAATCCCTTTGAATTATCCTTCCAACTATACCAATTTCACCCAAATCCGATATCGGAGCAAAGAGTTATGGTTGATCTACTTTAGCTTAACAAAATAGTCCACCAAAGGACAGATTTGACATTATTTAAATTTTAAAGGCATTTTGGTCATTTTCTATTATATTATGGATGGGAATATATGTATATATACATGTATATGAGTTCAAAAACTCATTTTCATCATCAATCATTGAGGAAGAACAAACCCTAGCCAAATTTGACTTTTAAATTACTTTTGATTCAACCATAGAAATTCCAAAGTAATCTGATAACTGCGTTTGTCATCTCGAGAGCTTCGAACGAAACCTATTATTTGTGCAAATAGGATTTCATAATTAAGAGGTAAATTCTAAGGTATGAATATTGTTTGCCTTTGTTCTTTTCCATATGTATATGTGTGATAGAGGATTATATGTATTGGTTGTTATTGAAAGGTGATGGAAATAGGGTTATGGACTATTTTTCATGGTTTGGTTGTATTGAATTATGAAAGGTGGATATGATAATTGAGTTATGGAAGATGGATATGGTAATTGAGTTATGGAAGGTGGATATGATAATTGAGTTATGGAAGGTGGATATGGTAATTGAGTTATGGAAGGTGGATATGGTGATATACTATTGAATTGATAATTATTTATGTCTATGGCTCAATTTGGTTTAATGGATTGGTTGGGAGGATAAATGAATCCAAACTTGATATTGGAGGATGTAGTATGAATATACTTGGCATGTGAATGTAGTTGTAGTATAAGAGAGTTAAAGTGACACCCTTTATGGTGTAATTAAGGCTTACTACTTAACCACTAGTTTGGTGAATTCAAATAATTGAATTGTGATGTTTGGTTGCTAATACTAGATTGCTATATATGTTCATTGTAGATAAGTAATCCGAAAAGACAGGAAGTCCATTTGGGACTAGTATTAAAGGTTGAAAGTCAGGTATGTAAAGCATACTCTATACCATATCTTTGGCATGAAAGTGAATAATTGTTCTATTAAAAAAGTTTCCAAAGTTATTCAGTAAGATGTGATCCATAATGGTTTTATATGATGTCCTACATTACAAATGAACTTGTTTCCACCCTACAAGATGTCAAGACATGCCAATACTTACTTGTTTTCTAAATCTTACATGTTTATTGCACTAATAAATGTCAGAAGGTATTCAGTTACTCAAACAAGATCCATGTGCTATTAATGACTCCAAAACGTTTCATTGATATAGCAATAAGTTCCTACTTCATTGTTATGGCATTGATGACTCCAAAACACTTCATTGATATGTCAATGAGTTCTTACTTCATCGTTATTGCATTGATGGTCTATTTATACGTCTCTTATTGATGTATCATTATTTCAAAGTATCAAAAATACGGTGGAGACCGAAATAATAATCTCAAAGATTAATTGAACTAAGATGGAAGTTCTCTTTTATCGGGTGGTATCCCAGGGGCATAAGACTATCATGGGTCGATCTCTATTTATGTGTTTATGGGTGGTATCCCAGGGGCATAAGCCTATCATGGGTCAATCCCAGTTGATATGTACTGGAGACAGCCTAATGGTCACAGTATAGTACAGTAATGATTACAAAGATGATAAGAACGAAGGTAAAGTGATTGAATAAATACAATGTACAGGTTGTCACAAGTTCTAGTAAGTGTGGTCCACTCCTATTATGATTTATTCACTTGTTTCTGATTCCTATATTATATGTGATTATCTACAGCTTTACATACTCAGTACATATTTTGTGCTGACGTCCCCCACGGGGGACCTGTATTTTATGTTGCAGGCACAGGTACCTCAGCTCATACACCGTACAAGTTAGAGCCAGGATATCCAGCTGCTTTTGGTGAGCTCCAGTTTGCTTTGGGGCTTTCCGTGTTATATCTAGTTACTTTTGGTATTGTATAGAAGTTAGTTATATGGCGGGGTGTGTCCCGACCTTAGTTAAACTCTGTGTATTATCTAAAGGCTTTGTAGACCTAATGTACAGTCAAGGTGGTGTTTTGTTAATAGATGTGATGGCTCCAACGGCCAAGTATTGTATATACATATATATGTGTGCTCGAGCTTATACAGGTGATTAATTCCTTTTATATGCGACATAATGCTGTCCGAATTTTGGGTTGTCATAGAGGAATGCATGAGAAGTATAAGGTTCTGAGCTGGTTCTCCTGGGACTCCTTGGTTATGGGTGCCAGTATGCCCCAATAGGATTTGAGGCGTGACATTATCAGAGTCCAATGGATGAGTTCAAATGTCACTAGATTATAAGAGGCCTCTTTTTCTACACAAAGGCGTGTATAGCCTCTAATATGGATTAAAGAGGCTATGCGACGCGTTGAACTCGCAACTAGCTACTGGAATTTGATATATTTTTTGACAATTGTGAATTAGCATGTCAGTGAGACACGCGGAGCACCAAAATCAGAAAAATTTCACCCAGCTGAAGGAAAACAGTGTATAAACCTAATCCAACTTGGTTTATAACTTGCCTACTATAAATATAATATCCTAAAAAATGTTTTAATGATCTTAGGGAATCTTGGAACACCCTATATCACTTGGGATATTATTGGAGGCTACCACAACACCCTAGAATTCTAACCGTCGTTCCTGTGTGTCTAAGCTCTAATCCAAGTGATTCTCACGTGAATACAAGTTTCATGATCATTATCCTAGTCTATGGAGTAGTTTAGAGGTGGAAAATGTTTATAGCAATGACCTAGAACAAGGCTGAGCGAAGACCAATTGATTCATCCAAAATTTAATATTTGATTCTACAAGGGTCAACTTCAAATGTAAATATCTCATAATATACATGTAATTTTTCATCCCAAGACCTACAAAATTATAGAGAATCAAATTAGCTTTCCAACGATACCAATATCATCAAAATCTGACACCCGAGCAAGGAGTTATGGCTTTGCGAAGTAGAGTGCGTCGCCTAACCAATCACATATGGCTACTGGAATATGTGTGCGATAAGCAATGTGGAGTATACTTAAATGTGTGTGATAAGCAATGGGGCACATACTTAAATGTGTGTGATAAGCAATGCGGCACATACGTAAATGTATGTGATAAGCAATGCGGCGCAGACTTGGTTTTTCAGGTAGTAAAAAACACAACGTTTTGAGTTATTTTGAGGGAAATTAAGTCTTTTGACACTCCTTACACACCTCTAAACTTAACCTTACGAAGTTAATATAATCTAAACACATCATAACTCTATTATCAATCTAAGTTCATCATCCAAGAACACTAAAGGAGAAAAATAACTAGAGTTGTATAATCAACATTGAGGGTCCAATCTTTCAATGAATCTATTACCAT
Organism: Capsicum annuum; assembly: GCF_002878395.1. Lineage (NCBI taxonomy): Eukaryota > Viridiplantae > Streptophyta > Magnoliopsida > Solanales > Solanaceae > Capsicum > Capsicum annuum. The sequence continues at coordinate 171,521,325 of NC_061121.1, read as the reverse complement.
AAAGGTATGTGGGGTATTCAAAAAGAACATCCTTTCGTTCTTGTGCCCAAAAATTTATATTATTTTACGAAGATACATGATTTTACTTGTTTAATTATGAATTTGAGATGGAAACTATTATCCTATATTTTTGTTCAAGAAACTATGATATGTTTGTGATGACTTAAAGATAAATTTCTTGAGTTTTGATGTTAATATCATGCTTCAAGTTGAATTTCTAAATTTTCATATGAGTTATACTTATTTGCTATACAAAGTATGAATTTTGAAATGTTTTACTCAACTGTTGATATATGGGATTTAAACCCTCTTTGAGATTATGATCTTTGGTGAAGTAATGTGTTATACATACCTTGATATTTGAATGATTTGACCTTTTTGTCTTGAAAGAGTTATTTGGAACTCGAATGCGAAAAGAAATTCATATGTTGATTTATTATGACAAAAGGGGTAGCATAATGGCTCCCGATATGAATTGTTGAATTGCGTTATTGTGGATTTTCTTTTAAAATGATCTGAGCGAAGTGCGGGAGTAGTCTTTAGCATCAAGTGGGATGTATATCTATTATTGGTACTTCCCTAGAACTATGTGCCCACATAGGATGTGAGCCTAAGGCTGATTGATATAGTGATCACTAGTAAACAAAAGATTAAGGTCCTACTCTGATGGAAAGGATAGGATAGCTCTCCCCAATCTGGGTTGGACGTTGGACTCCTTGTAGCTCACATGGTTTATGTCGGTTGTAAGAGACTCCTAATGTGTGTGTATTCTTCTATCTAATATGGAAAGTCTTATTCTACTATCTAAGCTGAAAACATATTTGTTTGAAAGATTGAGTTTGAGAAAGACATTGTTTTCAAAAGATTTAATGAACATATATTCCAAAGAGAATTGTTACGATATTTGATTGATTTGATGATTTCTAATCGAGATGGAAGTGAATTGAGATTTATTATGATGACTCACATGTTTCACTCGATATACTTTACTCTCTTATGATTATGATGATTTTAATTTGAGCTAAGTGAGTCATTTATATCAGCATGCATAATTTTATGAACTGTGATGATATTAAGATATTATTTTATATATGCATTGCACCACCATATGCTCGGTACGTTTCCATGGTACTGACCCACATATTTGTATGTGGGCTACATTTTCTCAGAATATAGGTACAAGGTATAGTGTACATCTTCAGGTCCAATCAGTTCGCAGCGTCCAGCTAGCAGGGGATAAGTCCTTTTGATTCAAGGGCTTGAGTTAGTTATACAATTCAAAAAGTGTTGTATTTTCTTTATCCAGCCATATTGAATTGGGATAGTCGGGAGTTATGACCCAGCTACCTATAGTCAGTACTAGTAGAGGCTTCATAGATAGTCAGTAGAAGTTGATTTATTCTATTACAGTTTTGGTTGTAAAAGCGAAGTTGTAATCTTGTAAATTTACTTTTGTATCTATCATAATAAGAAAAGAGTTATTTTTCTGCAGATTTGTATAGATTTATACTTTTTGTTCAGTTGCTTATGAGTTATGCTAGTAGAAGGGTTAGCTTGAGGTCACTTGTGATCCTAAGCACCGTGTGACGTCTCAGGACCTGATTTCGAGGCGTTATAATGTTTTACTCAAGTGTTGATATATGAGATTTAAACCCTCTTTGATATTATGATCTTTGGTGAAGTAATGTGTTTTACACACCTTGATATTTCAATGATTTGACCTTTTGGTCTTGAAAGAGTTATTTTTGAACTCGACATGTTGATTTATTATGAAAAATAGGTAGCATGATGGCTCCCGATATGAATTGTTGAATTACGTTGTTGTGGATTTTCTTTTGAAATGATCTGAGCTAAGTTTGGGAGTAGTCTTTAGCACCGAGTGGGAGGTATAGCTATGATTGGTACTTTCCTATAACTACGTGCCCCCATAGGATGTGAGCCTAAGGCTTATTAATATAGTGATCACTAGTGAACAAAAGATTAAGGTCCTACTCTGATGGCAAGGACAGGACAACTTTCCCTAACGTGGGTTGGACGTTGGACTCCATGTAGCTCACATGGTTTATGTCGGTTGTAAGAGACTCCCAATATGTGTGTGTGTATTCTCCTATCTAATATAGAAAGTCTTATTCTTCTATCTATAATTAAAATATATTTGTTCAAAAGACTGAGTTTGAGAAAGTCATTGTTTTCAAAAGATTTAATGAACATATATTCCAAAGAGAAGTTTTATGAGATTTGATTTCTTTGATGATTTGGAATCGAGATGGAAGTAAATTGAGATTTATTATGATGACTCACATGTTTTACCCGATATATTTTACTCTCTTATGATTATGATGATTTTAATTCGAGTTAAGTGAGTCATTTATATCAGCATACATAATTTTATAAACTGTGATGATATTAAGATATTATTTTATATATGGACTGCACCCCCATATGCTCAGTATGTTTCCATGGTACTGACTCACATATTCGTATGTGGGCTACATTTTCTTGGAATGTAGGTACAAGGTATAGTGTACATCTTCAGATCCAGTTAGTTCGCAGCATCCAGTCAGCAGGTGATGAGTCCTTTTGATTCAAGGGCTTGAGTTAGTTATACAATTCAAAAAGTGTTGTATTTTCTTTATCCAGCCATATTGAGTTAGGATAGTCAGGAGTCATGATCTGGATAGCTATAGTCAGCACTAGTAGAGGCTTCATAGATAGTCAGTAGAAGTTGATGTATTCTATTTCGGATTTGGTTGTAAAAGCAGAGTTGTAATCTTATAAGTTTAGTTTTTTATCTATCATATTCAGAAAAGAGTTATTTTCTGCAGATTTGTATAGATTTATACTTTTTGTTCAGTTGCTTATGAGTTATGCCAGTAGAAGGGTTAGCTTGGGGTCACTTGTGATCCTAAGCTCCATGTAACATCTCGGGACCTAATTTTGGGGCGTTACAAACTTGGTATCAGAGCACAGAGTTCAAGTGTCCTAGGGTGTCTATGAAGCCATGTCTAGTAGTCTTACGGAATGGTACGGAGACGTCTATACGTTTCTTAGAGATGCTACAGGGCATTTAGGAAATGTTTCACTTCTTTCAAGTCTAGGACCGTGCCATGAAAAAGTTCTCCAAGAAACTTATATAAATTTTTATCTTACTCTATTCTGGCCAACTCTGCCTCATTTCCAAGGTATCAGAAACAACTTCATTCTCCATAGATAGTTATGGAATTGTAAGAGAGATACAAAAGTATCCTATTAGTACTTTTGAGTTCCAAAAACTGAAGTGCTTTATCAGGCATGTAGAAATCATTCACTAAGCCCGAGTCAGATATGCTTTCAAATTTCTCCTCAGAATCCATAATGATAATCTATACTTCTCTATCTATGTATTTTTCTTGAGGTAACATGCTTGGCAAGTTCTAATTTCCTTCCCAGATAATGCTCTTATATTTTCTGGCAGAAGTTTCAGAAGTTTCATAAAGTGGCGTGAGATAAGCTTTCTAGTGTGTTATAAGTCCTTCAAATTAAGTTATGCCATCGTTCTTATGAGTTATTTAATTAATTAATTAAGACAGAGTAAAGTGTATTCTTAGATCGTTGAATGTTGTGCGTCAAGTTTCTATCTCTTGTATTATGTAATCTTGTTATCTTTATGTTTGTGAAAAATCAAAGTCTAGTGAAGCCGTGTGAGGCCTATTTCGATTCACTAGCATAGTTGCTTTGTTATTCATATAATTTTCTTAATCAAAACACAAAACCAAAGTCTAGTGAAGTCGTGTGAGGCCTATTTCATTCACTAGCAACTTGTTGTTTATCTTGTTGTTCTGGTGTTAGTTGAAAGTGTGGGTTTTTGTATAGTGACAGAAGTAGTAACGTTTAGTTGAAAGTCTTGTGTTAGTTGAACTTGTGGTTTTAGAAGTGTAGTGGCAAGAATGGTGGTAAGGGCGATTTATTGAATATGTATAGCTGAATTTTTTCTTATGATTGAATTAGTAATGAAGTGATATACCCTTGTTTGTTAGTTTAGTGAAGTTAGAGAAGCAGATTATTAGTTAAGGTGGATTGTTATTTGCTTAAAGTATGAAAAGAGTTATTGATGGTATTTGTTGTGCTAGAAAAGCATAGGTTTTGATGGAAGTACTTGGTGGTTGAGTATAGTTACTTTAGGCATTCCTGAGATTTCAAGAGGAAGTTTAGTTGAAATTTATAGAGCTATGAAAGTATTTTAGGTATGAAGATAGGTAAATAGTAATGATGTGAAAAAGGAGGATGTGTTAACAAATTATGAATAAGATAGGCCATATGATTATGATCAATTGTCATTGTGTACTAGTTTTTCTTAATGTTGTATTCTATAGTTTTGAAGTGAGAATTGTGTGTTAGGTTGGGTTGTAAAACATGTTTAGGACTAGACATTAAGTTTGAACAGTTGAGGATTTGGTTGTTGATTCTAATTATATGGAAGTGATCTAGTAGGCCTGAACAGTGTATACAAGAGTGTAAGATCATGTGTTCGTAATTAAGTATGGTGTAGAGGTGTACCCAAGGTGCTATAGGGCTGCATTATTTTTTGAGGATTATTGCATTTTGTGGGGTTAGTAGTAAAGTTGGGTTTCTAGGTAGAGAAAGGCTAGTTAGATAATTTATGATGTTCTTGATAGCTAAGTTAAGTTGTCATGATTGAAGATGTTGAGCCTTTTTAGTATGATTACTATTCTCATGGTTTGGAAAAAAAATATAAGAATAGAGGTGTGATCTTGGTAGGTTATGATTATGTTATTATAGATATAGGTATGGTTGAAAATGAAAGTGTAAGTCTTTCATGATAATTATTGAAGCTAAAAAGTTAAGGATGGCATATGGATGGGTTGTTCAAGAATGAAGTTGGTAAGTTTGAAATTAGTTTATTCTTGTGAGTTTAGCATTTATGTGTAGATAATAGAATGATAAAATTATGCCTGAATCTCGAGGATATGGAGTAGACCATTATACTTATAATACCAACTTTGACCTAAGGGGGAGATGTTTAGTGAAGAACCAAACTGAGTTTTGAGAATTAGATTGTGATATATGTCAATAATGAGTTATGATGAGATAGTGATCCCTTCTTACTCTAGAGTATTCCTTGGATTTCAGTCATTACAATACCAAATCCATCACTTTCTTGACAAATCTATGCTACAGGACTATGCTTATACCTATCATGTGTGCTCAAGCCCATTCTCAGCTTCTAGCAAGCATGTAACAGCTTCACTCTGTGATTTGAGTTATCTTTTATGAATCTATGAACTCTAGTCTTAGGTTGAATAGCTCATGATAAGTACAAACTCATGTTTCAGAGTATGACCAGTTTTTAAACTCATGATACTAGTGAATTTCGCATTATATCATGCGTGTCCTCAACTTAGATTTATTTAATGAATCTATGCCTTTGATATTTTATTCCTCAGGACAAAGATAAGTGTTAATGTTATGTATTTTAGTTTTCGTGCTTCTGGTTCATACGTGTTAGCCCTTCGGTGACCTCTTCCTATGTTAAGATAGTGGTGATGATAGTGGATAAGCACTGGTTTAGATGTGAGAGAGTTGATGACTATCATTAAGAAAGATTATTTATGCTTTTCAATCTAAGGCTAAAGTGTAAAGTAAGATTGAGGCCAAGTCTTTGATATATTTCATGGTTAGCTAGAAATTGTGTGTATGTTTTTAAGAATAGTGCAAGAAAATTGTTGTTGATAAAGGTTTAGAGTATATGCAAAGTATGCCTTTAGGGGTATTTGCCTTAAAGTTATATGTGATTTTTAATGATAGGCTTGAATGTCATGTTGGGTGTAAGATGATGAATGCAATATGCACTAGTGAATCCATATCAATAGTTTTAAATTAGTCATTGAAGTGGTAAGGCATGTTATGCTTAGGGTGTGAGCTCTAAGAAGATATAGAATATTGAACCTTGTGGTTTAGACTAGTATTGTGGTTTGGCATGTTGTATCTTATGATTTCGTGTTAGGCTTGATCATGGTGAGAGAACTTAGTTTAGTTTAGACCGTCGTAGAAAGATTTCACAGTGCCAATATGAGAATTATAAATTGAATCAAATGAGTATGGTATTTAAGGGGAATAGTATAGTTGGGAGAGCATTTGAGAAGTGATGCTAAGCTTGAAAGTAAGAAGTTGTGTGGTCTACGGCCTAGCAATCCCATCCTATTTTATAAGTTATATAATTATATTCCATGGTATAGAGTTATATCAATGTTGTAATTCCTTAGTCAAATGTCTTGTTTAGAGCATACCCAAAATTCTTTGCTCCCTAATGTCAATAGAATTTCATAGAAAAGTGCTAAATAAATACTCCATTTAAGTATGGGTAGTCAGTATGATCCAGTCCATATAGCCTGTAATCTAGTTTAGCAAGCAAGGAGATAAGCTCCATAGATTCTTAATTTTCCAGCTAGTCTTACTATCTACAGTCTTATATGTATATAATTCCAAGAGGCAATGTGTTTGTGTCCAATTAAATTATGAATTCAACTCAGTTCATGCATCAGTTTCAATTTCAGATATTAAGTCACGATTCAGTTCGTAAGTATCCTGTGTAGTATCACAGTCTCTTCCTAGTATTTTCATCAAATTATTATCATTTGGGGACAAACGATCCCAAGAGGGGGATGTTGTAATACCCTGAGTTTTTATGTCATAAACCTCTCATCCTTTCTCACGAGATCAGATTCAGTGCAAAATAATGGCTACTCATAAGTTGACACTCTCATTTGTATCTTAGCCATATAGTTATTTTTCTTGAGGATTCATGCACTTGCCGGCCAGTTCAGTAGCTCATTATTCTTGAGATCCAGTAATTCAGTTCTATCAGTTACACATGATAGCTTGAAGACTAATATTCCTCTGTGTTTCAGGTAAATTATCCACATTCGAGGATGAATATTCCCAAGGGGGAGATAATGTAATACCCCGTATTTTTGTGCCAAAATTCTAACCGTTATTCCTGCGCGTCTAAGCTCTAATCCAAGTGATTTTCACGTGAATACAAGTTGAATGATCATTATCCTAGTCTATAGAGTAGTTTAGAGGTAGAAAATGTTTATAGCAATGACCTAGAACAAGGTTGAGCTAAGACCAATTGATTCATCCAAAGTTTAACATTTGATTCTACAAGAGTCAACTTAAAACGTGAATATATCTTAATATACATGTAATTTTTCATCCCAAGACATAACAAATTATAGAGAATCGAATTAGCTTTCCAACGATACTAATTTCATCAAAATTCGACACCCGAGCAAGGAGTTATGGCTTTGAGAAGTAGAGTGTGTCGCCTAACCAATCGCACATGGCTACTGGAATAGGTGTGCGATAAGCAATGCGGTGCATACTTAAATATGTGCAGTAAGCAATGTGGCGCATACTTAAATGTGTGCGATAAGCAATGCGGCGCATACGTAAATGTATGTGATAAACACTCCGTTTTGAGTTATTTTAAGGGAAATTAAGTCTTTTGACACTCCTTACACACCCCTAAACTTAACCTTACGAATTTAATAGAATCTAAACACATCAAACCCTATTATCAATCTAAGTTCATGATCCAAGAGCACTAAAGGAGAAAAACAACTAGGGTTGCACAATCAACATTCAGGGTCCAATCTTTCAACGAATCCATTACCATAAAGGTATGTGGGATTTTCAACAAGAACATCTTTTCGTTCTTGTGCCCAAAAATTTGTATTATCTTACGAAGATACATGATTTTACTTGTTTAATTATGAATTTGAGATGGAAACTATTATCCTATATTCTTGTTGAAGAAACTATGATATTTTTGTGATGTCTTAAAGATAAATTTCTTGATTTTTGATGTTAATATCATGTTTCAAGTTGAATTTCCAGATTTTCATATGAGTTATAGTTGTTTGCTATACAAAGTATGAATCCTGAAAAGTTTTGCTCAAGTGTTGATATATGGGATTTAAACCATCTTTGAGATTATGATCTTTGGTGAGGTAATGTGTTATACATACCTTGATATTTGAATGATTAGACCTTTTGGTCTTGAAAGAGTTATGTTTGAAATCGAATGAGAAAAGAAATCCATATGTTGATTTATTATGAAAAAAGGGTAGCATGATGGCTCCCGATATGAATTGTTAAATTGCGTTGTTGTGGATTTTCTTTTTAAATAATCTGAGCTAAGTCTGGGAGTAGTCTGTAGCACCAAGTGGGAGGTATAGCTGTGATTGGTACTTCCCTAGAACTACATACCCCCGTAGGATGTGAACCTAAGGTTGATTGATATAGTGATCACTAGTGAACAAAAGATTAAGGTCCTACTCCGATGGCAAGGACATGACAGCTGTCCCTAATGTGGGTTGGACGTTGGACTCCATGCAGCTCACATGGTTTATGTCGGTTGTAAAAGACTCCCAATATGTGTGTGTGTATTCTCCTATCTATTATGAAAATTCTTATTCTTCTATCTGAGATGAAAACATATTTGTTTGAAAGACTGAGTTTAAGAAAGTCATTATTTTCGAAAGATTTAATGAACATATATTCCAAAAAGAATTGTTATGAGATTTGATTTCTTTGATGATTTAGAATCGAGATGGAACAGAATTGAGATTAATTATTATGACTCATATGTTTCACCCGATATATTTTACTCTCTTATGATTATGATGATTTTAATTCGAGCTAAGTGAGTTATTTATATCAGCATGCATAGTTTTATAAACTGTGATGATATTAAGATATTATTTAATATATGCATTGCACCCCTATATGCTCGGTACCTTTCCATGGTACTGACCCATATATTCGTATGTGGGCTACATTTTCTCAGAATGTAGGTACAAGGTATAGTGTACATCTTCAGATCTAGTCAGTTCACGGCATCCAATCAGCAGGTGATGAGTCCTTTTGATTCAAGGGCTTGAGTTAGTTATACAGTTCGAGAAGTGTTGTATTTTCTTTATCCAGCCGTATTGAGTTGGGATAGTCGGGAGTCATGACCCAACTACCTATAGTCCGTACTAGTAGAGGCTTCATAGACAGTTAGTAGAAGTTGATGTATTCCATTTCAGTTTTGGTTGTAAAAGCAGAGTTGTAATCTTGTAAATTTACTTTTGTATCTATCATATTCAGAAAAGAGTTATTTTCCGCAGATTTGTATAGATTTATACTTTTTGTTCAGTTGCTTATGAGTTATGCCAGTAAAAGGGTTAGCTTGGGGTCACTTGTGATCCTAAGCACCACGTAATGTCTCAGGACCCGATTTTGAGGCGTTACAGTTTGTATCATCATTCCAAGGGATTGGATGATGAATATTTCCATTCAAGGCTAAAACCTCTTTCCGGGGTTAAAGCCAAGAACATGATTACTATTATTTTAGATTTTTTTTGATTAATTTTGCTTATTATATTTGGTTGTTTGTTTATTCTTATTTTGATTATTTTATGGATTAATCACCCATAAAATACATATATTGTTGACCTTTTTATCTCGAGAGAGGGAATAGGAAGATAGAACATGGAAATAAACAAAGTTTGGATTTTTATTCTTTTATAAAATAAAGAATTGAACTTAGCATCTAGGACAAGGATGTATTTAGATGCCTTACTTGATTCAAACATAGGATGATAGCTTTAATTAACTTAATTGTATTATTACATCCCCGCTTAACGATGTAGTTGTAATATTCATATTAGGTAAAGGATTAGAGGTTGGGAAACGGTGATCATGCAATTAACCCTACGAATCAACAACCACAATAAGCAAGTTGACGAATGAAATTCAATAACATAGTATGATTGTTCGAAGTACTTTAACCTAGAATTTTCTTCCATTGATTGTCCCAGGTTTTTTATTTTACGCATTATTTATACTATTTTTAATAACATAGTATGATTGTAATATCACCACGGTGCCAAAAACTTGACAGTGCACACGTAAGTGTACGTGGTTTTATCAAGTAGTAAAGTGGCTTCAAGGAAGCCCAAGTATCGATCTCTTAGGGATTGCGTTCGCCTCCTATCTAATTCTAGTTTAACTAATTGAGAAAAAGTAAACATGGAGAGGGTTTGTAATTTTGCTAATTAAAAATAAAATAAATAATGCATAAAATAAAATATTTGGGACGGTTAACGGTGTTGAAACCAGGGTTGAAGAACTTCGAACAATCATACTATGTTATTGAAATTAATTCGTTAACTTTCTTATATTGGTTGTTGATTCGTAGGGTTAATTGCATGATCGTGGTCTCCCAACCTATTATCTTTTACCTAATATGGATATTACAACTACTTCGTTGAGAGGGTATGTAATATTCCAATTAAGTGAATTAAAGCTATCATTCTACATTTGGATCAATTAAAGCATCTAAGTACATCCCTGTCCTAGACGCTAAGTTTAATTCTTTATTTTATAAAAGAATAAAAAACCAAACTTTGTTTATTCCCATATTCTATCTCCCTATTCCCTCTCCCGAGATCAAAAGGTCGACACTATATGTATTTTATGGGTGATCAATCCACAAAATAATTAAAACAAGAATAAAAAACAACCAACTATGATAAGCAAAATTAATCGAAATTAATCCAAAACAATAATAATCATGTTCTTGGTTTTAACCCCGGAAAGGGAGTTTAGCCTTGAATAGAAATATTCATCATCCAATCCCTTGGAATGATGATACAAACCATAAAAAAAAAACTAAATTAGAGAATGATAAAACCTAAAAAGAAGTTGTGGTAGCCTCCAATGATATCCCAAGTTGATCTAGGGTTTCCAAGAGGTCCCAAGATGATTAAAATGTGATTTATCATGTTATATTTATAGTAAACAAGTCATAAACTGACTTGGATTGAGTTTCCAGTCTTTTTTCTTTCATGTGGGAAGAATTATCCCTATTTTTGGCATCGGCGTGACGCGGTGACATGCCAATTCAAAATTGTCAAAAAATCTGTCAAATTCCAGTAGCTCATCGCGATTTCAATGCATCACGGAGCTTATTTAAACTCCATTATTAGCTGCACGCACCTATGAGTCAAAAAATTGAGAATTTTTTTAGTCCATTGGTATTTCGAATGCCTTAATTGGGCACATATAAAGTCTACATGTGCTCCATACATTTCAGGGGTCCAAAATACGTCCAACTTTCGTCTTGTGCTTCGGTGGTCATTTACGAGCCTTTTTGAGTTGTTTCAACTTGATTTGAAGCTTGTATATTCTTAATATACTATCATAGTCTATTAATAAAGAATCCTATAGCATTAAACACAACAATTTAGAGCTCAAAACAACAAAATATCCTTAACGATGACCTAGATACACGAGCTAAGCATAGGCTAATTTCTCATTAAGCTTTAACTCATTGTTTTGACCCTTGGCTTGATCCAGTTGACCCTTGAACATTATAAAAAAGTTGTTTCACATATGAATACATAATAAAAACCTTGTTAACTAATTAAAAAACATTATAACACAACACAAGAGACTAGACAACACCTAGCTCAAGCAAGTCACACTAGTTTTCTTAGTTGAACTCTAAATGGTCGAATTGAATCATAACTTGTGTGGAAACACCATTAAACATTGTGAAAACATAATTATGCACATAATTGATCATTGATATCATTATTAACATATATAGCATAATAATCATCCTCAAAACAAAGCTAAATAAGCTAGAACAGTAGCGCTAGAATGCATAAATTCACCCAACATCACCACCCTAAACTTAAAGCCCTGTTCGTCCTCGAACAATTATTAACTATAAACACCATGATCTGAAGAGACTGCACACTTCTACTACATGAAAGACACTCAATCTAACACTACAATGACTACATGAATGCAAGTTTACAACACTAAGCATTTTATACACATTTGAAAGCTCATGAACACTACTCCGAAACATCCTAGCCTCAAGAATTGGCTCACCTAGTTGGAAAACTCATACAAGGACATCATATAAATCACCCACATTCATCAAACATGTTCCCCTCACAACAAGGGAGTTACCCATAATCTCTCACAATAATACAATTTATAACGTAATGGGTACAAAAATCAAATTACGCTTACTCTCACAAAGAATTCACAAGTTACACATAATGAACCATAGGCTTGCCCTTAGTGTAATGCTCCACTAATAGTTGAATGTAAATCTTGGGATCAATTAGGTCTTTTTTGGGTTGTAATATAGGCTAAGTGACGTTTAGGAATTATTTTTCCCAAGAATTGTGACTCACCTCTTTAAGCGCTTTAATACACTACATTAAACATTTAAAACCAATATCCAACAAACAAATTTATGCTATTTTTTTGTCCACCCATATCTTTTATTTTGCCCCATCCCTTTTAAGCATTTTCATAAGCACCCGATGGGCGTATAGTTTTCTATCACATGAATTATTTTTCTCATTCTTTTCTATCATGGTAATATTTCTAACATCAATTAAATCACGTTAATCCACCACAATTCAATTATAAACACCAATAATTATTACCTTGGGTCATCAATTTCACCTTTTCTGCTTTAATTTCTCAAATTCAATTGTTTTTCAATTAAAGCACTTAAAAGCCTTTTGGACCAACTTATGGTTTATCAAAGAAGGGATTAGGTTACATATAAGGCTACCAAAAAAGGGCTAAAGGCTCAATGGGGTTTAACTAGGATAATGCAAAAGGGTAGGTAAAAAAATGTACAAAACAAGGCTATCAAAGAAATACCTAAATTATCTCCTACACCCACACTCTTTATTTCGCTTCACACACACACCGGGCAAGTTCTAGACATCACATGCAACAAGGAATATACAAAAAAAAAACCTTACACTCACATGGCGCATGCTCAACTCAATAGTATCTTCATAGACTCCTAACCAAACAATAGCATAAATTCAAATTTAAGCCACCAAGTACAAGTGTCATAATCTTGATCCTAGGAGTCTCAAGAATAGCAATTCACTCAATCAACATGCTTTTATCAACAAACCCACTTGTATCATGGAATCAAAAATAGCACCAACAAGAATATCTCACTTATTACTAACCTAAAAAATTTTAAATTGAGCCAAAAATTGGGAATTTCCCAACTTTTTCCTCAAGTAATATAGTAGCTTCAAGGAAGCCCAAGTATCGATCTCTCAGGGACTTGTATTCACCGCCTATCTACTTCTAGTTTAACCAATTGACGAGAGTAGCAAATAAAGTTGTAATTTTGTAAATTAAAACTAATCTAAACTAATGCATAAAATAAAATCTTGGACAATCAATTGAGTAAATCCCAGGGTTGACGCATTTCGAACAATCTTATAAATCTCTATTCCTATCGCAGTCTAATTGATTATCGGATTGTTGATTCACAAGTTTTATGCTACGATTTTAGTCTCCCGACCTCAAATATTTTATATAGTGAACATTGCAACTACAACTCTCGCAGAGGTACAATAATTCTTCTAGATTCAATAAGTTATCTTCTTGTAATTGAACCAAACAAGTCTTATAGGTATATCCCTATCCTAGATGCTAATTCAAACTCCTTATTTCATAAAAGAGTAAGAACCTTGTTCCTTAATTTCTTTATTCTATCCTATGATTCTCCTCCCAAATTCACATAGAAATATAGATTATTCTAACGGTAGATAATCATCAAAATAGTAAGCTCACAAAATCAAGAACAATCCATATGATAATCCACAATTAAAATACAATAAAGAATATTAAATAGTATTCATGTTCTTGGCCTCAACCCCAGAAAGAGGGTTTTAGCCTTTAATTGAAATATTCATCATCCAATCCCTTGGAATGATGATACTAACTCTAAAAAAACTAAATTAAAGAATGATAAAACCTAAAAATAAGTTGTGGTATCCTCCAATGATGTTATAAATTGATCTAGGGTTTCCAAGAGGTCCGAAGATCTTTAAAACATTTTTAGGATGTTATATTTATAGTAGGCAAGTTATAAACCAAGTTGGATTAGGTTTACACTCTATTTTACTTCATCTGGGCGAAATTTTCCCAATTTTGGTGCTCCCCGCATCGCGCTGACATGCTAATTCACAATTGTCAAAAAATCTGTCAAATTCCAGTGGCTAGTCGCGATTTCAATGCATTGCGGAGCCTCCTTAAACCCGATTATAGGCTACACGCGCCTATGGGTAGAAAATTTGGGCCTCTTCTGAATCTAGTGATGTTTTGAACTCCTCCATTGGACTCTCCTACACTCTACATGCACTTAATACATTACAGGGGTCAAAATTGCATCCAGCTTGTGTCTTCTGCTTTCGTTGAGCCATTTCGAGCCTTCTTGAGTTGTTTTACACTTGATTTGAAGCTTGTATATCCTTCATATATCATCATAATTTATTTACCAAGCATCCTAAAGCATTAAGAATATCAATTAAGAGCTCAAAACAACACAACATCCTCATCGATGAACTAGAAACATGAGCTAAGCATAGGCTAAATTCACATTTAGCTTTAACTCATTGTTTTCACTCTTTTCTTGATCCAATTGACCCTTGAACATTATAAATAATATGTTTTACATATAAATACATAATAACAACCTTAGGAACTCATTAAAACACATTAAAACCCAACACAAGAGACTAAAAAAACACCTAGCTCAAGCTAGCTACACTAGTTTACTCGGTTGAACTCTAAATGTTCACATAGAATCAAAACTCAGGTGAAACCACCATTAAACATAGTAAACACATACTTGGACACATAAATGCTCATTTATGTCATTATAAGGATATTTATCATAAGAATCATCCTTAAAACAAGGCTAAATAAGCTAGAATTGTAGCGCTAGAATGCATAAATTCACCCAACATCACATCCCCTATAACTCACAACACGATATTGGGGCGCGTTTAAAAAGAGCATCAGGAATAGGTGAACACTCATGTTCTTGAATATTCCTTCTTTTAATAATTTTTCCACATGATCATACATCCTTAATAACAAGGCAAGAGGTAATATGCCTATTTTTTCGAACTACACCTACCTGATCCTCGTGCAACTCGAGGTATGTAAGCAACTATAAATTTGAGTTCGGTCAAATTATCATAAAAAATTATTTTTGTCGAGCAAAATTGGATACACATCAATGTTTTCATTTCAATACTTCTACATCATCCTCAAATGAAAAGAGACAACTATTGACACTCAATTTTTGCTCTCTGCGCTTAAAATGAACATCTTCGGAATACCTGATCATTGAAGGGAATGGAACACATTTTTCACATATTTTTTACGGTTGTTACCAAGTTATTGATAATTATCCTTACTTTAGGATTTTATCAATTTATTGTCATATTTTGCATTTCATTATTTATTAATAATTCTCTATACATTAGGAGTTTTATCAATCCATTATCGTCTTTAACATTTTTCACAATCAACTGCACACGTGCACGATATGACTTCACATTTTTATAAAATTTTCAAATTAATTATATTTTTAATATTTTCTACATTTTTGTTTATATTTTTCCATAATTATAAATCAATTTCTTCATTTTTTACACTCCACAAATGCTATGTTGGATCAATTAATGTTACAGAATATAATAATTCGATGTCTTGTCGCATTCAACAATGACCACACAATAATATCTTATCACATCCGACAACGACTACAAATGATGTCTTATCACATATGACAATGACAACTCAATGAAATTACCCTTTGGATAATAACTTTATTCATTGATCAAACGGATGAAAATCCTTTGGTCAATACCCTAAGGACCAAAGGGTATGCTAATAAGAAAAACTAGGGGCACTCTTTTATCCACTGAATAATGAAGGGTGCCAACATTTATTATAAATAGGAAGGGAGTGGAAGAAAGTGGGGACCCATTTTTTATTTACCTTTTCTCTGAAGTACCCACATACAAATTGTTCTTTCTTTTCCTTTCTCTAAAATACACATTTTTTTCCCACGTACCCCATTACAAAAGATGGTCTTTATTTCTCAAATTTATTATTTTATTTCAAGGACCGACACTTGACCTATGAAGAAATTCTCAGTCGATTTTTGAAGCCCCCTCCCCAAATAAAAAGATGGACTTTACGTATACAAATTTGTAACAAAAATAAATACTGAGCGATGATGAAATTTTTACAATATCACGACAACACGAAAGGTTTTAGGATTGGTATCTTGGCAAGGAGATTTAGGATGGCCGATTAGTTAATCAAGTAACTCACATATTATGTAGTCTTTTCTTCTCAAATAGATCTTTACTTTTCTCCGTAATTATAATCAAATAAAAATATTACTTGTAAATATTTTTTTCTTTCATGTCACATCAAAATACATTTCTTTTCATACATCACAAACTACTTTTTGTTTTTACATTTTTATACATATCTTTTATATGTTTTTATAACAATAGATTAGTACTTAATATACATGCATATTTTACAATATTTTAAATACTTGTATTTTAAAAAAATAATTCTTACTTCCTCTCTCTTTGATAAATTTAGTCTAGCTAGGTACCACATTGATGGATCCCAAAAGGTGTCTAACCCCTTTCCTTCGGGATAATTTAAACTCTTACCTGAAATCACAATTGATTTTTTCTTAGATTAAAACTTAAGTCACACATTTTAACAAATAAATAGGTTTTCTTATTTTTCTTAAAAATTAGGTGGAGATTCCATACAAATTTTCATTCTTTTAGTGTCCATAAGTCATATTATGTTAAATCATTATATGAATAGGGCATGAAATTAGGTAGTGTGTTTGGTTTAGTTCCTATCCAAGGTATGAGTCGACATCTTACCTATCATATGTTAGGGTAAGAGTGCTATATTGCCAAGTCATATGATGCCTTATGCTTACCCTAGTTTAATTTGTCCAAGGTATAGTTTTAGGATACTATTCGTACCCTAAGGTATGAGTTAGCTCTAGGTGGTCATATGATGGTCAGTATAGGGGACCAAGGTGGGGTTTAGGAGATGATATAGGGTACCACTTGTACCCTAGGGTATGATTTAGGTGTGGAAGTCATACCCACCTGCGAGTGGATTTTTAGCTTTTAAGATAAGGGCTTTTTAGACACTTTTTACCCCAAAACCCTTAAGTCCCCATAATATATAACAGTTGTGGCCTCTCATAACACTTATTTTATGGATCAAACATTACAAATACCCTCTCAAACTCACTCTTGAAGATTGGTGGGTCGGGTTCCATAAGTGTTCATCTAGAGGAAAGAGAAGGGTCAAGTTCTTTGCGTGAATCATCTTGTATAAGGCATGTGACTCTTTCCCTCGATGTTAGTTCAAAATATCATGTGTTTTAAACAATGATTTTATCTTGGCAATGGTGGTTTGAAATCAAATATTAAGGATTTTGGTTTACTGTATTGGGTATTATTTACTCTGGCTTAAACTTGTGTTTATACATATTTTTTATGATGGTTTGTACATGTTGGTGCTTGTTGATTGTGTTTTAACAATTGGGTAATTTGTAACCCTAAGTTTCATAATATCGACTTTGTTTTGGTATTGATAAAAGTATGTCCTCAAGGTGTTTGTGAAAATGTCTAAGAGAAATAACTAGTCTCATGTTAATGGTGTTTTGAACAATGACTTTAGTTTAATGAACATGAATAAAATAGGGAAACGGCCTAATAAGTATGAATAGTTGGTTAATGGTATTTTAAAGGCCTTGTTGGGCATGTAATGAGTTAATTGATGACTTTTATGGTTGATGGCTAAAAAGGTTAGAGTCCCTAAACAGGAAATTGAATTATGTTTTGAACTAAAGTTTGGTATAAGAATTTTGATAAAGAATGAATGGATTTAGAAGGTGTTGATGACAATAAATGTATTTTCATTGTGGTATGAACTAAGGCATTGTCCCATTTAAGTGATTGATTGATAAATGGTTTCATAAAGACCATGTGGTTATATATGGTGTTGAATTGTATCCTTGATGGCTTAACTTAGTTAAGTGGGTTAGAGTTCTTATGTGTTGAATTGAATGGATATCATTGCATAGAAAAATGGTAGAGATAAAGTCCTAATATCGACTAAATAAATGGTCTAAATGGCTTGTGTTAGAGTCCACTTCCTTAATAAATTGGCTTAAGGTTTGAGTCCACTTTCCTAATACAATGAGTTGTGGTTAGAGTCCACTTTCTATATAAGATGACATATGGTTAGAGTTCATTTTCGATATATATAATAGAATTGGTGGTTAGAATCCATATGCTATATAAGACAGCTTGTGGTTAGAGTCCACTTGCTATATAAGACGGCTTGTGGTTAGAGTCCACTTGCCATGTAAGATAGGATGGCTTGTGGTAAAATTCCACTTGATATATTAGATGAGATGACTTAAAGTTAGAGTCTTCTTGCTTAATATAACTGAGAAGTTCACACATTCTAAACTATAAGGGTGGAAGGTTGGAGTCCTTCACTCCATGACTCATGTTTTCAAAGATTTATGATAAATCGTGTCCTATTTTTTGGCATGTTATAAAACTATATATATATATATGTATATTCCTGTGTATATAAATGTGATTGCGTGTGATGGATTGACTTGGTTTTGCATGATGGTACTATTTTATCGTTATCCTTGAGTTACATGCTAGTGCTCCAACATCTAACCATCGTCGGATTCTATCTCCCTATGTAACATAGGGGCTTGAGCTTCTTCTTCTTATCCTACATAGTGACCAGGTGTTCGAGTTGTTTGTATGTTGACATTGAAGTGGTAAGCTTCTATACTTCAGAAGACATATATTTCATAGCCTTTTACTGTAATTTCATGATTTTTATCATTATGATTTGCTTTTGAGGTGAAAAATATTCATAAGAATCACTTAGAACAAATTTTATCTTAAAGCCTTTGATTTGTCCAAAGTTTGGCATTTGATTCTACAAGGGTCTACTTTTAACGTGTATAACTTTATATATATACATATGATTTCAGATCAAGACCCACCAAATTATAGATAGTTGAATTATCTGTCCAACAATATCAATTTTGGTAAAATCTGATACTCGAGGAAAAAGTTACGGTATTTTTTGTGTGAGGCAGTAAGCCGATGCGATAGTGACGTAATGCATCGGCTTGTGTGTTACGGAACTGTTTCTCACCGAATTCAGTTTTTAAGGGGTCTATGGGCACTTTGGTCACTTCCCCTCACCCAAATCTGCCCATAACACTTAATTTTAGCCCCTAAAAGCAATATACACTCAATTATTCATCTATTCTCACAAAGAAAAACCCTAGCCTCCTCAAGAACACCAAGAACTTCATCAATTTTTCTTCAAGAAAAGCAAGAACTCAAGCTTCCTAATTCAAGAATGCTTTCAAGATTGTGTTTCTCCTTCAATATTAAAGCTTTAAGGTATGTGGGAGTTCATTCATAGGTACTCTTTCACCCATGGAGCCCAAAAACTCAGTTCTTTTAATTAAATAATGAATTTCCATTAATATAGTATTATGTATGTTCAAGAAAGATTGTATTTCATGTTTCCATGGTGGTTGTTCATTCAAATCAGCCCTTGTGTGATTCCATACAAGATTTTAAATTCTTCATGCTATTAATTTGAATTTTCCATGCTTTATTCAAGTAAATTCCATGATAGATCCTAAATTCATGATGTTTAGTAATATTCTCATATTTTAAATTCATGCTTTCCAAATGTTTGATTAAATTCCCATATCATGTTATGTAAATTTCAAGATGAATCCCCAAGCTATGAACTTTCCCATGCAACTCTATTGTTCCCTCATGTTTAAGACATTCTTACGTTTAAGCTATGAACTTTACATGTTTTGATGAAAATCTCATATTCCTATTTCAAGCGAGTTACATATGAATTCCCCAATTCATGATCTTAGTTATATAATCATGCTATGCTCCCATGTTTAAGATATTCCCATGTCAATGTTTAAGATCCCCATGTGCTTGGTGTATTTCCCCCTATTAAAGTATTAATCTCCACGTGCTTGATAGAATGTCTATGTGAATTGAATAGGGTAATCATGACACATTACCATGTATTCTCATTCATGTACAAGTCCATAACCTCCAAGTGTTTTATAAAATGTCTCAGTGAATGAATTGTGAACAATTGACTATGGCTATGCTTTTCAAGATTATGCTATGCTTTAATTTTCATTCTATCGAGTCTTGGGGGTATTCAATACCCAAAAATCTAGCTACTTACCTAGATCTACAGTAGTTACAAAATAGTCTCAGTAGTGTCACAAATAGTAATTACTCAGTAATCAATCCCAGTCTTGGTTCACTAGTAAGTTCAGAACTCAGTGAACTCAGTTCAGTTCAGTTAGACAGTACGATCATTAACAGTTCAGTCAAGCCTAGTATAGTTTGGGAATCAATTCAATTTCTATTCAATTGGGAGTAGGAATCAACACCGAGCGAACCCAGGGATGGGGTTATTCTTTCCAGCACAGGGTTTGATCCTTAGTACTAATCCCTGAGTAATAGAACTATGTAGCCAGAATAGGTTGAGATATCTTCCTACCAGACTAAGGTTGATATATCTCATATAAGTTTTACTGCCAGTGATGGTCGACGAAAGTTCTTCCTATTAGATAGGGTTAACTCACAACTTATCTTTACTCATGGCATGATATTGACACCCTTCCAACTAGGATTACAGGTTAGACCCTAATCCATTTGAAGAGGGGTATGTCGGTTAGATAACTACCTCCCACAGTTTTAGTTTTAGTCTTAATATAAAACTCAGTTCAGTTCTACAGATTCAGGACTGCCAGACACAATCACTCAGCTCAGTATAGAACTCAGTTCCATTCTACCGAATTAGGACTATTAGAAATAGTCACTCAGTTATCAGTACTACAGTATTAGTAAACTCAGATATCAGTTAATCAGTATTCAAAACTCATTATCCAGTGTTAATATGATCTTATTTACAGTCTCAGTTATTGTCTTACTTACAGTCTCAGTCGAGTAATCAGATTAGTAACTCAGTTCAATTTGAGGTTTGCTTAACCATAGCATACAGTTATAAGTTATTCAGTTATTAGTATTTTAGTACCTCATTTTATAGACTATTTCAGAATTATGTTATATGCTTGTTTTGCATTCTCAAATAATACGGTTTTCACAAATTCATACTTAGTTATCTCATGTTACTCAGTCAGTCCTTATCTTATTTGCATAATACTCTACAGTTTCAGTTCTATTATTCAGACTAAGTATAATTCAGTCTTACATGCCTATTATTCAGCTATAAGACAGTCAGTTAATCAGATAAGTTAGTATGTTTATGCATTCGTGATCAGTATGATTTATATTTAGATCCTCAGTTTGTGTCAGTCTCTATCATGTAGTTTCAAACCTAGTATTCATGTAGTATCCATGTCTTATCATAGTTCAGCTTTAGTTATACTTATATCATTAAAGCAAGTTTATAGAGACTAAGTGTAGAGATTCATCATCTTATCAGAGAATATTTATCACTCATGCTTTTAGATATTTTAGTTTTTAGTTTATTCCAGCCTATTGGTGATTCTACTTACACTTAGCATGCATGTTTTATGATTATGTATGAAATAAGTTTTACTTATTGGATTCACCCCTACATAGACATTAAATTTCAGAAGTACTAATCTACATATATGTTTATGTGCTACATTGTCTCATAATATAGGTATCAGTTATAGCCTTTGCATCATGATCATACAGCTGCAGTTTCAAGCTAAAAGGTGATGAGTTCTCCTACTTTAGGAACTCCAGATAGTTTTAGTTTATGTATAGTTTATTTATTTTCGTGTGTATTGATTAGTGGTATTTGGAGGCATATCTCATATATCTATAGTCAGTAGGGTAGAGGCTTCATAGATGTCATTTTGAGTCAGTAATGTAATTTCAATTTCATCCTTTAGATTTATCAGATTGTAAAGATTTATTAGTATTTTAGATTTTTTTAGAAAGATTATGATTCTACATAGAAGAACAACTATTTATTATGTTATAATTCAGCTGCTTAATAGTATATTAGTTCATGGGTTAGCTTGGGATAACTTGTGGTTCCAAGCACCATGGGACGACTAGGGGGTAGTCTCGGGTCATTACAAACTTAGTTTCAGGGCATAGAGTTTAAGTGTCCTAGGTTGTCTATGAGGCCGTGTCTAGTAGAGTCTTGTAGAATGGTATGGAGACGTCTGTATTTTTCTTTGAGAGGCTACAGGGCATTTAGGAAATATTTTCCTTTTTTTAAGTCTCAGATAATATAGTAGAAGTATTATCTAAGAAATCTATGCAGATCATCATCTTGCTCTATTCATTCTAACTCTGCCTTAGTTTTGAGGTGACAAAAATAGTGAAGCTTTAGTCCTTACACATAATGTTTCCTTAGCCAATCCCCACAGAAAGTTTTGGGATTGCATCTTGGCTTAAAAAGTATCGCATCAGTACCTTTATTTCATAAGGTTTGAAATATTTCATTCATGTTCATTGAAATCATGCATTAAGTCAAAGTCAAATGTGCTTTTAGATTTCCTTCTCAGAATCTCTTTTACAGTATGTGATTAAGAGTTTGAAGTATGAACCCAAAAGTTTAGTGGTAGTAGATTTGGGATAGCGTTATCTAGATTGAGTAGATTACATATTCATGGGGCTAGTTGTACAAAAGGTGAATCAGTAGGCTTGAACAGTGTATGAAAGAATTTAAGTTTGTTGATTTGAGATTAAGTATGATGGTATGGATGAGATTATCGTTCATGTGTATTATTATACCCCAAACTCTAGAGTAAGGTGACTGCAGTTCAGTTTAGAGTTTAGTAAAGTGGTCATATACTTACGATGATGGCTTAAAGCTAAGGGGGAGATGATAGAACAAGTAACTAAGTCAGGCTCTCAAGTTCTACTAGTAGTGCCAGTGTGTGTAGAAAAGTAGTAAGGGAAGATGATTCCCAACGTATTCTTATCTCAGTTCAAAGTTTTTCATTCATCACGAATCTACTCATGTCTTACATGTCAGCTCCATCATTATAGTTCATATTCATGCACTTTATAGAAAAACCATGTACGCTTTTAGTTTCTAGTATGAGGTTTTCCAATTCACTCAATAGTATAAATCATGTTCCGTGAAATCATAAACTCCAAGCTCAGGTCATGAAACTCATGACTCATGTACTCACGTTTTACAATATGGTCAGATGCAGATACTCATGCCAAACTCATAATGATCACCAAAATTTAGTTTATACCATATATGTCCTCAGTTCAGACCTCTCTAACTAATTCATGTCATTGATACTTTATTCCTCAGGCCTCAGTTGAGTGTCAAAGTTATTCTTTTATGCTTCAGGTCCTCATGTTCTAACCTTTCAGTGACCTCTCCTTATGTCATGATTAGTTGAAATTTTATGTGTGTTTTTTTGGCTAGTTCTTGAAAGTTTTAAGGATAGAAGTTTAGAGAAAAATAAGAAAAATAATTTTGTGGTTGTTTGCCTACAAGTTCATGTGTGATAATGAAGATAGGATTGAATGTCATGTTGGTGTACAAGTGAAATGTTTTGTTGAGTGTAAGATTTTAGTATAATTCTTTCTGTATAGCCAATAATTCAGTCTACCAATCAGACAGAAAAGTTCCTATGGTTTTCCATATTTCCTATTCAAGAGGTAATTCACGTTCATGCAAATTTTGAATTCAGATCAGTTTATGCATATGCATCAGTTTTAGATCCCAGATATTCAATCATAATTCAATCCATAAGTTTCTCGTGCATCATCTCAGGTTTTTCTCAGTATTTTAGCCAAGTCATTATTATTCGGGGGACAAAGTATCCCAAGGGAAAGATAGATTTTAATACCCCAAGTATTCATGTCTTAACCCTTTCATTTTTCTTCACAAAATTGGATCCAGCTTGAAGTAATAGTTACTCATCAGTTGACTCTTTCATTTTTACCCCAGCCTTACAATCATTCTCATGTTATTGCATGTATTCAAGAAATTAGTCCAGTTCATGATATTTAGTTCATGTATCATGTTTCAAAATCAGTGTTTCACAATCAGTTATAATATCCTACTCCAAGTCAGTCATGTTCAAAATATGATTCTCAGTTTCCTTCATACAGTACTCTCAGTCTAACCAGTCTCATTCGAAGATGAATGTTCCCAAGGAGGAGATAATGCAATACCTTGCATTTTTGGCCTAGCCTTTGAACCATTGTTCCTATATGTAAAAGCTATAATCCAAATGATTTCCATGTGAATATAAGTTTAATGATTTTTATCCTCACATTCTATTTGCTTTTGAGGTGAAAAATGTTCATAACAATCACTTAGAACAAAGTTGAGCTTAGAGCCCTTTATTCATCCAAAGTTTGGCATTTGGTTCTATAAGGGTCTACTTTAAATGTGTATGTCTTTTGATATACACAGAATTTTTCAGTTCAAGAACCTCCACATTATAGATAATTGAATTAGCTTTCCAACGATACCAATTCTGCCAAAATCCGATACTTGAGCGAAAAGTTATGGCATTTTCCATGTGAGGCAGTAAGCCGATGCGATAGCGACGCGACACCTCAGCATGCGCGTTACGGGACTATTTCACATGCTAATTCAATTTCTAAAGGGCCTAGGGTCACTTTGGTCACTTTTCCTCACCCAAATCCGCCCATAACACTTAATTTCAGCCCCTAAAAGCAATATACACTCAATTATTCATCTTTCCTCCCAAAGAAAAACCCTAGACTCTTCAAGACCACCAAGAACTTCATTAATTTTTCTTCAAGATAAGCAAGAACTCAAGCTTCCTAATTCAAGAATGCTTTCAATATTGTGTTTCTCCTTCAAGATTAAAGCTTTAAGGTATGTGGGAGTTCATCCATGGGTCCTCTTTCACCCTTAGAGCCCAAAAAGTCTTTTCTTTTAATTAAAGAATGAATTTTTCATTATTATGGTATTATGTATGTTCAACAAAGATTGAATTTCATATTTTCATCTTGGTTTTTAATTCCAATAATCCCATGTGTAATTCCATGCAAGATTTTAAATTCCTCATGCTATTAATTTGAATTTCCCATGCTTTATTCAAGTAAATTCCATGATTGATCCTAAATTCATGATGTTTAGAAATATTCTCATGTTTTAAATTCATGCTTTCCACATGTTTGATGAAATTCCCATATCATGTTAAGGCAATTTCAAGATGAATCCCAAGCTATGAACTGTGCCATGTAACTCTATTGTTCCCTTATGTTTAAGACATTCTAACATTCAAGCTATGAACTTTACATGTTTTGATAAAACACTCATATTTCTATTTCAAGTGAATTACATATGAATTACCCAATTCATGATCTTAGTTATGTCATCATGTTATGCACCCATCTTTAATATATTCCCATGTCCAAGTTCATAATCCCTATATGTTTGGCAAATTGCCCCATATTAAAGTATTAATCTCCATGTTCTTGATAGAATGCCTATGTGAATTAAATCAGGTAATTATGGCACGTTACCATGTGTTCTCATTCATGTACAAGTCCATAACCTCCAAGTGTTTGATTAAATGTCTCAGTGAATGAATTGTAAATAATTGACTATGGCTATGCTTTGTAAGATCATGCTATGTTTTACTTTCCTTGCTATCGTGTCCTAGGGGTATTAAATACATAAAAATCTAGATGCTAACCTAAAGATATAGTATTTATAGAAAAATCTTAGTAGTGTTATGAAAAGTAATAGTCATTAATCAGTCCAAGTCTCAATTTAGTAGTCAGTTCTGAACTTAGTGAACTTAGTTCAGTTTAGTTAGACAGTACAATCAGTAATAGTTCTGTCAAGGCTAGTACAGTTTAAAAATCAGTTTAGTGTCTATTTATTTTGGAGTAAGACCATTGAGCAAACCCAGGGATGAGGGTATTTCTTCCAGCATAGGGTATAAGCCTTAGTAGAAATCCCTAAGTTATAGAACTATGTAGCCTGCGTAGGTTGAGATATCTTCCTGCCAGACTAGGGTTGATACATCTCACATGAGTTTTTCTGCCAGCGAGGGTTGACAAAAGTGCTTCCTATCAGAGAAGATTAACTCACAGCTTGTCGTTACCCTTAGCACGGCATTGATACCATTCCAACTAGGGTTACATGTTAGACTCTAATCTATTTGGAGAGGGGCATGTTGATTAGATAACTACCTCCTACAGTTTCAGTTTTAGTCTCAGTATGGAACTCAGTTCAGTTCTATAGATTTAGGATTGTTAGACAGTATTACCCAGCTCAGTATAGAACTCATTTCCATTCTACAGAATTAGGACTATTAGAAACAATCACTCAGTTATCAGTACTACAGTATCAGTAAACTCAAATATCAGTTAATAAGTATTTAAAACTCATTATCCAGTGTTAATGTGATCTTAGTTACAGTCTCAGTTTCAGTCTCAGTTATCATCTTAGCTACAGTCTCAGTCGAGTAATCAGATTAGTAACTAAGTTCAATTTTAGGTTTGCTCGACCATAGTGTACAATTATTAGTTATTGAGTTATCATTATTTCTGTACCTCAATTTCAAGACTATTTGAGAATCATGTTGTACGCTTGGTCTTGTATTCTCAAATAATATAGTTTTCATGAATTCATGCTTAATTATCTCATGTTATTCAATCAGTCCTTATCTTATATGCATAATACTTTATAGTTTTAGTCCCGTTATTCAGACTAAGTACAGTTTAGTCTTACATGCCCTCTATTCAGCTATCAGATATTAAGTTACTCAGATAAGTTAGTATGTCTATGCATTCGTGCTCAGTGTGATTGTATATTCAGATCCTCAGTATATGTTAGTCTCCATCATGTAGTTTCAGAACCAGTATTCGTACAATATACATATCTTATCATATTCCAACTTCAGTTATACTTATTTTATTAAAGAAAGTTTATAGAAACTAAGTGTAGAGATTCACCATCTTAACAGAGAATTTTTGTCACTCATACTTTAAGATATTTTAGTTTTCAGTTTACTGTAGCCTATTAGTGAGTTTACTTACACTTAACATGCATGTTTTACGATTATGTATGAAATCAGCTTTACTTATTGCATTCACCCCTACATACTCAGTACATTCCAGAAGTACTGATCCACATATATGTCTATGTGCTACATTGTCTCATAATATAGGTATTAGTTATAGCCTACACATCATGATTAGACAGTTGCATATTCCTGTCAGCAGGTGATGAGTTCTCCTACTTCGGGAACTCCAAATAGTTTTAGTTCATGTAGAATTCATTTATTTTTATGTGTATTTATTAGTGGTAGTGGAGGCATGCCCCAACTATCTATAGTCACTATAGTAGAGGCTTTATGAATGTTAGTCAGAGTCAGTCATGTAATTTTAATTTCATTCTTCAGATTTATCAGATTGTAAAGCTTTATTAGTATTGTAACTATTTCAGATTTTTTTAGTATGATTATATTTCCGCACAGCAAAACAACTATTTATTATGTTATAATTTAGTTTCTTAACAGTATGAAAATTCAAAGGTTTTCTTGGGATCATTTATGGTTCCAAGAACCGTGTGATGACTAGGGGGTAGTCTCGGGTCATTACATTTACCTTATATTTTAGATTGGCTCTTTGGGTATTGTCGGGGGCATGTCCCGACATATTATAGACATTGGATTTGTAGAGGCTTTGTGGTTGACTGTGGACTTGGGTATGTTGGTTTAGTATGATAGATATTAATGGATTAATTATACACTTCTTAAGTGATGATTATTTATTTTCTTTCTGCTATCTTGTTATATAATTGGAGTTCATCCGGCACTTGTGGATTAATGAGATGGTTAGGTTAGGTTATGGTGCAATCTATAGTCCTTGTTGGGGTTGAGATGCCCATATGAAAAGGATCAATTTTGGATCTTGTCATTTTCTTTGGAAGCCTGTCAATAAGATTTGTACCCCTCCACAAAGTGATTACCATTACCTACATCAAATTCTCTACATCACTTGGCAAACCCTCTTGAAATCTAGTATTTTTGTCCAAAGCTAATTTCCCTTAATGTATCGCAAGATTCTTTTGAGCAAGTTGCTAATTTTAATCTCTGCAGCCATCATGTCTTGATTTTCTTAGATTTTTTTAGTGTCTCCTTAATATTACTAGCCTGGGTATTCTGCTACTAAAATTGTTGAGTCAGAGATTGATTATTGCCTATGTGTAATTTTGCTGACTCTTTATGTGTTAATTATAGGCATTACCATAATTTTGATTACCCTTTTGTGCATTGCCCATAAAGTTTACTGTAATACCCCAGGTTTTTGGTTTTTGAAAATTTCTTTATTTTTCCATTACTGTCCAAAGTACAACCCAAGTGATGAATAGCAGTCACTCTATACAAGTCCTATAGTTCCACTCATAGTCTAACTAGTAAGGTTGTCCAGTGTTTCTGTTGGTTTCATGATATGGCCCTTGAGAGTCGTATGGTCTGGTCACAACTTGTAGGGTATGACTTATGACCATAATAATACGACTCGTGACCAGTGACCACGAGTTTTACTTGACCCATAACTACTGGGTGCTATATTTCCTGCCTTTTTTCATTAAAGAAATTATGGTCTTTTCCTCTTATTCCATTATTTCCATAACATAAACCCCGTCATTTGACCCTTTTAACATAAAATCATCAAGTTATAGACTACTCTCTCCTCTCAAACTTCTAAGTCAACAACAAGCTAGGGTTTCAAGGGATTCATTATCTAAGCTTCAGTTGGTGATTTCTCTTCCAAAATTCTAGGTGTTTCAGGCATGTCTCATTTTCTTAAATCATTTTTATACAAAACATGTGTTTAATTACTATCCATGTGGTTTTAATTGTTGGATTTTTAATATGGGTTGAAGGGTTTGGAATGATTATCATATGAATTGATTTCATTGTGGTTTTAAATTGATTCTGTAAGTCTTATCTTATGGTTTTAAAGTAACTAAATGAATGGGTGGGGGAATTGAAATGAGGAACACGGGTTTCCCAAAAATTTATGGTTTAATGGTTTGAAATTGTAATGAACCTTTAGGTCATTTTCCATAGTTATTCTTATCTTCATCATTTGACCTTCTCCATAGCTGCCCCAAGACATTTATGACATTTTGGGACTGATGGTTCGGTTAGTGGGTAGTTCATTTGGTATTTAGAACCAATTCCTTATTTAGAAGTCTTAGTTGGATCCAAAGGCCATCGGGAAAAAAAATTAGTGAAATGATCTCAAATACAAATTTTGATTGTCCCAGCAGATCTGGAATATTTATTTTACGCTAGGTAGAACTTTGGTTTGGGTCCCAATGAACCCGATCTTATTTCAACCTATCAATCGAAAAGTTAAAATCTTGACAGTTTAGGTATGGGGCCCACATTTGGTCAAAACAACCTCGGGTTAAAAATTTGACTTTTCCAATGCATTTGAAATGTCAAATTTAGTATGGTTACATATTTTGTTTGAGAAAATTGGATTCTGGATACATCCCGAGGCATTAGACGAAACTTGTTTCAACTTTCATTTAGTGAAAAAAAGTACCACGATCGCGGTGGCTTCATAACAATTATAGCATATGTGGGTTCGTGATCGCCTGAGCTGAGGTCCTAGGAAGGGCTATTGAAATACTTATTTTGGATGAGAATTGGCCATCTTTTTCCTCCATTGAGACGTAGAAACCCTAACATGGTGTGACTATCACAAATTGGTCATGATGGGTGACTTGGAAGCTTGATAATCATCTTTTACCACGATTATCTTCATATTTAAGGTAAGACTCCATTGAATTCATGCTTGAATTTCTTATTTTGGACCTAAAACCTCAATTTATCTGAGGGCTTTCTTCTAGCCCAAAGTATGCTTAATTTTCATCCATTTCTTGAGGGTTATGATTTTTTGTTCATGTGTCAACATTGAGTTGGCCTCGAAAACTCATTTTCTATATGTGGGATCCACTTGGGATTTTGGTGTCATTTTTTGACACAAAGCACAATAGTGCAATATGGGTGTCATTAGACTGTTATTGATTAGTAAATTACGTTTTTTTATGGCAATATGGAATTTTGGGGATTGTGAAGTAAAGACAATTATGTGGTGCATGATCAGACGTTGTGCGGTTTGGCCTCAAGGTACGCTTCTTCTATTTTTTTTCATAGATAATGTGTGATATATATTGTGTGTGTGAATATTGATATTAGGCTTGATTATATGTAGAATAACTTAGCATTGGTTGTTTACGTTTGGGGATTAGATAATGGTTTTGGACCCGTAAGATTGTATGTTTATAACCCTTGAAAATCATATTGCCTTTTCCCTAGCTTAGATTAGTTTGTATTATTGATATGATATAATGCTAGTTTTGGGATGCAGTTTTAGCATTCGAAACATGATTAGTATATTTTAATCTTACTGTACTAGTGTGGAAGTATTGAAATTATGATTTGGGTAGGGTTGATTTATGCCCTTGTTTCTAGATGGAGATCCTATATTAGGATTGGTTATGGCTTGCTTGACATCTAGAAGTTCAACAAGATAACTTAGCTAGTTTGGGTCATAGTTTACCTGAATATGTAAATTGAGGATTAGAAGTGGGATTGTCCGGCCCACTTAGGCCAAGACTTGTGTTAGTCTTCATGAACTTAGTTGTAGATGTTGTGCATACTTTAGACTAGTAAGCCATAGTATAAGGTTACTCTGTGGAGTATTGAATAATGATGTATTTTCCCCAACTAATGATATTTGGGTGTATAGAGATAATACTTCCTTCTTAATATGACAACTGACCTATAGAGATGTTATTCCCTCTAAGACTCTATATTTGGCTAAAATAGATTATATTTTCTCTTAGACATAACGTTGGGTCCTTAGAGGTGTTATTCCTCTAACATATAATGTTGAGCCTATAGAGATGGTATTTATCTTAGATATGGTGTTGGGCCTATAGAGATACTATTTCCTTTAAGATATGAGGTTGAGCCTATAGAAAAGCTATTTCTCTTAGATATAATGTTGGGCCTATAGAGATGCTATTCCTCTTAGATATGATAGTGATACTATAGAGATGCTATTTTTTCTTCGATATAATGTTGAGCCTATAGATATGCTCTTTCTCTTAAATATGATGTTGGGCCTATAGAGATGTTATTCCCTCTTAGATGTGATGTTGGGCCTATAGAGATTGCTATCTCCTTTTAGTTATGATTATTGGAACTATAGAGATGATATTCCTCTTAGATATGACAATTCTCCAAGAGAGGTTATACTCCTCATAATTCATGTTGTATGACCTATGTAGATGAATATATGCTTATCTATATTATGCCTCCTAGTTGTAAAGATGCCTTTTTTTATAGATGATTATATTCTTATTGATATTATGCCTTCTAGATGTGAGATACCTCTTATGTGAGAGATAATTTCATGCTTATTGATATTATGCCTCATATATGTGAGATGCCTTCTACATGTGAGATGCCTCTTATGTGAAAGATGATTTTATTCTTATTGATATTATGCCTCCTATATGCGAGATGTCTCCTATATGTGAGATGATTAGAGATATGCAACGACTTATAAATATTAAAATAGATATGCGTTTAGATATATATGGGTCGAAGGCCGTGATTATGGTGTTGTCATTATTCTGGGCATATTATTTGGAGAGGGCTATGTTATGATATTGATTGGATATTCGAGAAGTATTTATCATTATAAAAGATGCAATTATAATTTTTGAATATGTACATAAATATTTGTATACATATCTCTCCGGTATGGGATGTGGGATGATGCAGTATGATACTTACTGTTCCACTAATTTAATTCTGGTGATGGCATGCATAGATTTGGTCCATTCATGATTATTATATCGGTAGTTGATGTGGTTCTAGCTGAAATATGATCATATGTATGTTCTTCCTAATTAAAGGTTAAGCTATGTGGTAGCTAGTTATCTACTAGGTGACTATAGCACATGATGACTTATTTATGATGTCGATTAGGTGTTAAACAATAAGTATGTATCAATGAGGCTAGATAATAAGAGATATTAGTGATAGGAGATGACATAATAATAATTATTAATAGTTGGTAAACGTAGAATTGTTGGTAAACAATGGTTAGTTAATGAATAGTAGAGTTTAATGTGTCGTCTAGTAATGATTATTGGATATAAGTTGATTAGTTGATGATTATGATTAGTGGATAAACGACGATTATGTCCTAGTGACAAATCTTTACTAGATGTTAGTTATTGGCTACTAAATTTATAATGGTTAGTTATTTTTCCCTGAATAAGGATTATGTGAAGGATAATGTTTAGGCTAATAATCAGAGGTCATGTGAAGACTAGTAAATTAGGGGTTTAATGATCATAAGTGTTGGTTAGCTAAGAATGAATAGTTGGGAAGTATTGACAAGTTTGATATTTTTATGATGATACAATTATGATTATGAGTATATTAACAAGATTGATGATTTACTCTCCTTTTTCCATGTGTTAAGTCTGTGTACCTATTATATGTCTATAAATATACATGTATTGATGTTTATGATGATATTGATACCCGACAAGGACGAAGGATGTTGCGATGTTATATTGATACCCGGCAAAGCCGTCGAATATTGTGACAATGATATTGATACTCGACAAGGCCAGAGGATACTGTGATGATGTATTTATACTTGGAAAAACTGTAGGTTTATTACACTAATGACGTTCATGATGATGACAGTTATGATGGAGATTGTTACTTTGATGAGATTGTGATATTGATTGTGTACTTTGCATTCATTCTTGCATGTACATTGCCTAGCACCAGTATACACCTATGATATCAGTCGGTATAGGATGGTTGCATAGATATGGGTGAAGAGTATGCCTTGTGTTATTGTATGCTGATTGAACCTTCTGAGTCTGGGGCGATAGGGGTACATATAGGTTTTGCTTGGAATTTGGTTGTTCAGAGTAGCCGATTATTCATGTTGTTATTGATATTGTTGTTATTATTTTTATGATTATTATTATGGCTAGCTTATGACAGATTATTCATTGTACCAGTATTGATATTTGTGGTATGTCTACAACCTATTTTATCTTAAGATAGTACTATTTTGTACGATTATTTCATGTTTAGCCATGTGAATTAGAAACCCTGAGTATGATAACATTAAATCCTAGTAGTGTTATAATGAGGTCCTAGAATAAGGATATGCTGATCTACGTTATGCTTTGAGATGACCTGATGTTCATATATATATATATATATATATCCAAGTCCATTCGTATATTGGACTTGGATTTACGATATATTATTAATGTCTATTGATTGTGGCTAGAATAGGATAGGTCACCTAGATACTTCCTTAGTTTTATTATGTTAGACTCTTAGACTTGAGCAGGATAGTTGTCCCTTATTATTACCATTGACTTGTTATGTGATTTCTGGACTCTTGGGTCCGGATTCCATTCTATTTGACTATTGTATATATCGGCTTTATCTTTAGAGCTCAGTTGGCAGTTT
The DNA here is from genome assembly GCF_002878395.1 of Capsicum annuum. Lineage (NCBI taxonomy): Eukaryota > Viridiplantae > Streptophyta > Magnoliopsida > Solanales > Solanaceae > Capsicum > Capsicum annuum. Next base: position 171,487,775 of record NC_061121.1, on the reverse strand, counting down.
CCTACTAAGAACCATTTGTTTGGTACTCATACTACACTACTGTAGCTTGTAGATCATAATATGGGTTATTATCATTGAGGTGTGCATCGTACGAAGCAGCCATGGTTGAGACACATAGAGTGAACTCCTGACTTTCGAAGTATTACTCATCTTTCTCTTATGCATTATACCAGTTTCTATATTGTATACAGAGATAAGTTGTACAAGTGTTATTCTCTCGATATTTCACTTTTGTACTCTCATTATATTTAGAAGCGCTTTTGTTGATACGACCAGGTTTTGGGATTTTCTTATGTATTGATATTTACCACATATATTCTGCATTCTTTTTCTTATATTGTTGAGTAGTCCATTACTAGCCGCTTCGGACTACAGGTTGGCTTGCCTACTGGTGCGTTATTGTAGGCGTCATCATAACCTAAGAAATTGGGCCGTGACAAATTGGTATCAGAGCCTAAGTTTCATGGGTGTTTTAGTACTAGAGCTAAGTATTTAATAGAGTCCTATGGATCGGTGCAGAGATGTCTCTAACCAATTTTTGTGAGTCTACAGTGACATTTTAGGAAATTACTTCTTAACTCCTTATCATGTGTCTGCATCCCTATGAACCTCAAACACATTCTTTGACTCTATTCTATCCCCGGAGGATGATGTGACATTATAGAAAAATGCAAACAAGACATCAACACACGTTTCTATAGTTTTAGCGCAGTGTAACGCCCCAAGATCCCATCCCAGGATGTCACACAGTACTTAAGGCAACACGCGGCCTCAAGCTAACCCTCTAAGCCTGTCTTCACTTCTATAACTCACTATGACAATAATGACGCTGTAATAAGAAAGAATAATCATGTCATGAACATACTGGAATACCAAGAAATACTATCCTGTACAAACAAAATACTGAAATTCTGTACATACTAGTACTCTAGTCTGGCAAAGCCTCTACTACATAAGTCTGAGCAGCCATTGGGACAAATCTCCCAACTGACTCGTACTGAACTAAAAGGCAACAACCATCTATTAATAAGACAGAATTAGGGAGATAGGTCTTCGAACCATGAGGACTCACCAACTGTAGAAATGTAGATGAAGGTGCTCGAAGATCACTATCGCTACTAAGACTGAGCACCTGAACCTATATCATGAGGAAATATAGAACACAGAGTATGGGAATCAGTACTTGGGATGTACTGAGTATGTGGGGGTGTATGCAACATTTTTAAATAATATCATAAATATAAAATAAACTCATGCATGCTGACAATAATGACTCTCTTCCCTTGAATTCCCTGAAACATAATTTCCATAAATCATCAATAATAACACATGCTTCATAAATCTCATAAATTATTGAACTCAACTAAAACTCTTTGACTCATGACTTAGACTGACTTGGTAACTCAAGGAACTAAGATTATTGTGGATTTGGGAGTTTCTTATAACCGACATAAACTAAACCATGTGAGCCACATGGAGTCCAACATTTTGCCCTCCTAAGGAAAGAACCCCACATTGGCGGGAGCGTCGTACTCTTGCCAGGGAGTAAAACATCAATTTCATTATCACAATCCCATACTCGGACTATGGCCCATAATTATCAATATTGATCCTACAGTGGCATGTAGTTTCAGGGGAAATACTACATTTCTCGCTCGGTGCTAAATACTCCTCCCAGACTCAGCTCAGAATGCGTTAGGAAATCCACCATAATAAATATCAACTCATGGGTCTATCATAGAGACCAAAACATAAATATATCTCACATGTAAATCATATACCACTATGGATTCCTAATTCGACTCAAAATTAATACAATCTTTCTCAACATCAAGTGTATTGCTCATCAAGTCATGTCAAATGTCAAAACTTTAGGAAGACATCAAAAGACTCATTCTTGACTTTCAGTCACAAATATCAATATATATATTCAATAATCAACATTTCATAGAAAAGCTTGAATCATGACACTTATCTCAAATCATTTAGAAATCATCAATACGTAATAGCAATATGCATCTCATGGGATAAATTCTCAATTTAAGAAATATGATGGTAAATAAATCATAATAACAAACTTAATCAACTCAAATCTCATAATTCATCAATAAAGTAATTTGGGCGTAAACCCACTTGCTAAGATCATGAAATTCCCATAGTAAAAAACAATTCTTTGGCCACAAGAATAAAAGGATATTCTTGTTCAAGCCCCACATACCTTGGATTATAAATTTGAGAATAAGAAACTTGATTGGAACTTATTTATTGCACTTTTAGGCTAAGATTCTTGATGCCTTTGACTTGGGGAACTTAGTTCTTGAACAACTTTGAAACTCTATGGAAGATTCTAGAATTTTTCTTGGAAGAAGATTGGATTTTAGGTTGGAGAGAAACCCTAGCTTCTAGATATTTCTTGGAAGAGATTGGAGAGAAAATGAATGGATCTTATCTGCTTGGATATATATATAAGAACAAAATGGGAAGAAATGACCAAAATGCCCTTTTAAAAAGAGTTGAAAATTATTGATCGGGGTCTTTGACGGTCAAACTGATGGTCCGTCAGAGCAACTGATGGTCCACCAGATCATCCGTCACTCGAGTACTAAAAATGAGGTATTTTGCCTTGACGTGACGGTCGAAGTGATTATCCATGAAGAAACTGATGGTTCACCAGATCATCCGTCACTCGGGGGCCAGAAATAGGACATTCTAACTCAACTTGACGGTCTATCAAATCATTGGCAGCCTACCATTTTAGCCATCGCACGATGGACAGAAAAAGGGGTCACTGCCTTGGTTTGACGGGATGATCGACGGTCTTCCAAGGACTTGACGGTCCACCAGATCGACCGTCAAACCCAAGCGATTCCGACAATGCTCAATAAAACAACCATAACTTCCTCTTTCGATGTCGGATTTTGATGAAATTGGTATCTATGAAAAGCTTATTCAATGTTCTACATGATAGAAAGAAGAAATCAGAGAAATACAATACAATATGAACATCAATCACTTTTAAAGCCACCCCTATTCACTCAAAAGACAAATTTAGGTTAAGGAACAATCGAGGTATTACAATATCTCCCCCTTGGAAACATTCGTCCTCGAATATTGCCAAATAGGTCAAGAACAAGAGAGAAATAAGGACGCACAGCTAGAATGACCTACTCGAAGGGCTTACTTTACTCAAAACTTTTAGGTACTTCACAGAATGCACGAATCATAGAGAAAGTAACCATATAGATGAATGCACAACTGAATTAAGGAAGAATAATATCTTTGGCTTGATTTGAACTCGTGGAGAAGAGATGAGGGTACTTGGCTCGCATGTCTGCTTCATGTTCCCAAGTAGAGCCCTCGACAGATTGATTTTGCCACAAAAATTTAACCAAGGGAACTTCATTTTTCCTTAGTTTTCGGACTTGATAATCTAGGATCTCGACTGGAACTTCATCATATGAAAGGATATCCTACACATCAAAGATTTCTGATGGATCAACAACAACAGAGTCACCAATGAGCTTCTTGAGCATTAAAACATGGAAGATAGGGTGGACAGCTGACAACTCTACAGGCAACTTAATCTCATAAGCTGCTTTCCCAACACGATTCAACACTCTATAAGGTCCAACATAATGGGAACTAAGCTTCCCTTTCCTTCCAAATCTCTTCACCTCTTTCATGAGAAAAATTTTCAAGTACACCAAATCATCAACTTCAAACTTAAGAGCTCTTCTCCTCACATCTGCATATGATTTTTGACGACTCTGGGCTGTCTTCAACCTCTCTTGAATCATCTTAACTTTCTCCACAGCCTCTAACACAGCATCAAGTCCAATCACGGCAGCCTCACCTGCTTCAAACCAACCTATGGGTGATCTACACCTTCGACCATACAAAGCCTCAAATGGAACCATTCCAAAGCTAGCATGAAAACTGTTGTTATATGCAAATTCAATCAATGGAAAATATTCATCCCAACTCTCTTTGAAATCAAGAACACATGCTCTCAACATATCCTCTAAAGTCTGGATAGTCCTCTTAGCCTAACCATCTGTCTGCGGATGAAAAGCAGAGCTAAGATGAACTTGCGTGCCAAGACCCTTCTGGAAGGATCTCCAAAACTGAGAAGTAAATTGAGTACCTCTATCGGAGATGATAGACAATGGAACTCCATGCAACCTGACTAATTCTCAGAGGTACAGCTTAGCATAGTCCTTAGCGGTGAAAGATGTATGTACTGGCAGGAAATATGCAGACTTAGTCAACCTGTCTATAATGACCCATATAGAATCATGATAACGATGAGAAAGAGGTAAACCGGTCATGAAATCCATGTTCACCACTTCCCACTTCCAAGTAGGAATGCTCAATTCTTACATCATCCCACCGGGTCTTTGGTGCTCTATCTTAACTTGTTGGCAAGTTGAACACTTCTCTGCGAACTTTTCTACATCCTTTTTCATACCATTCCACCAATAAATATCTCGCAAATTATGGTACATCTTGGTAGCACCGAGATGAATAGAGTATCGTGCACCATGTGTTACACCCATAATTCTCTCCCTCAAATCATCAACATCAGGCACACATAATCTATTTTGAAATCTAAATACACCATCTCCCTCTTAGAAGAAAACCTCTACCTTATGGTCTTTGACTGACCCTTTCAGTTCAACCAAGCGAGAATCCATATCCTGCTTCTTCTTCACTTCCAAAACTAGGGGAGATTCAGAACTACTCTGAACCAAAACATTAACCTCAGCTGAGTCAAGCAATCTGATACCTAACTTAGCCAAACGATGCACTTCGCGGGCCAACTCCTTCTCATCTTCTTCTATATGCGCTATGCTTCCCATGGACGATCTGCTAAGGGCATCTGCCACTACATTGGCCTTTCCCAGGTGATAGAGCACATTCATATCATAGTCCTTTAGCAATTCCAACCATCGCCTCTATCGAAGATTCACTCTCTCTGAGTAAACACATGCTACAAAATTTTGTGATCCGTAAAGACATCAACATGAACACCGTACAAGTAGTGTCTCCAGATTTTTAAGGCAAAAACCACAGCAGCTAAGTCAAGATCATGCGTCGGATAATTCTTCTCATGCGTTTTCAATTGTCGGGAGGCATAGACTATAACCTTACCTTTTTTCATCAACACACACCCGAAACAAACTCTCAAAGCATCACAATGTATCACAAAATCATCTACACCATTAGGCAGGGCCATCACAAGGGCTGAAGTGAGTCGAGTCTTCAACTACTGAAAACCCTTCTCGCAGGAATCTAACCAAAGGAATTTAACTTTCTTTTGGGTTAACCGGGTCAAAGAAGCAGCAATGAAAGAGAAACCCTCCTCAAAATGATGGTAATAACTGGCTAGGCCCAAGAAACTCCTAATATCAGATGGGGAGATAGGTCTAGACCAATTTTTTATAGCTTTTACCTATTGAGAATCAACTTAAATACCTTCAGAAGAAATAATATGACCCAAAAAAATAATTGACCTTAGCCGAAATTTGCTAAATTTGGCGAACAACTGATGATCTCTAAGGGTCTGCAAGACAATTCGAAGATGATCTAAATGGTCGTTTTCATTTTGGGAGTACACAAGAATATCATCTATGAATACAGTAACAAACATATCCAGGTACTGTCTGAACACCCGATTCATAAGGTTCATAAAAGCCGCTGGGGCATTTGTTAGCCCGAAGGACATGACCAGGAATTCAAAATGACCATAACGGGTGCGGAAAGCTATCTTTGGAATATCACACTTTCTGACTTTAATTTGGTGATAGCCGGATCTTAAATCTATTTTTGAGAAATAACTTGCACCTTGCAGCTGATCAAACAGGTCATCAATCCTGGGAAGAGGGTACTTGTTCTTCACTGTGACCTTATTGAGCTGACAATAAT
>NC_061121.1:171470366-171478850 GCF_002878395.1 Capsicum annuum | reverse complement strand
CCGTTGATCCTTTACGTGAGATAGTGTCCCACGCTGAGTTTCGGGCAACTTTTTAGGTGCTAGCCTAGGTGGTTACCACCAATACTCAAGCCAATGTTTAGGTCGTAGTTCCACCTTCACAAGAAGATAATTCAGCGGCAGCTCAGGTTCTCTATTTTATGCGGATAAATTCACCAGAGTTTTATGGGTCAAGGGCAGGTGAGGACCCATAGATGTATCTTGAGGAGGTGAAGAAGATCACCCAAATTATGCATGTAGCATAAAAATAAAGCGTGGATTTAGCTTTCTATTGCTTGAAAGATATTGCTTATGATTGGGTGGAGATGCAGAGGAAGAGTAAAGGGGAGGATGATGCTCCCATAACTTGGTAGTTATTTCAGGATGCATTCTTAGACTGATTCCTTCCACCTGAGCTGAGGGAAGCGAAGCTAGAAAAATTTATGAACTTGAGACAGGGCTCCATGACAGTTTAAAAGTATTCTCATAAGTTCAATCAATTATCTAAGTATGCTCTCGGTATGATGGATTATTCTAGAACTAGTATGAGTAAGCTTTTGGCTGGTGTATCTGCTTATGTTGTGAAAGAGTGTAGGTCCGTTATGCTTAATATGGACATGGACCTTTCTATAATAATGATACATGCTCAATAGATTAAAGCAGACAAGGTAAAAGAGAGAGAGAGTGAGAGAGAATAAGAAAGTTAGATCAGAGCAGTAGAGGTATGGTTAGGCTAGATTTTCTGAAGGGAATCACCCTCAGTCCCAGAACCGTTCACTTGTGCCAGTGCCTTCATCAGCCAGTTCTCCAGCATACAGAATATGGTAGGAGCAGGGTAATAGGTCTACTATGTCCAGGTCATAGGACAGTGTGAGTAACAAACCTCGTCCTCCCCCACGTCCGAAGAACGGAAGAAACCATCCTGGTGAGTGCTTAGTCGATCAGGGGGGTTGTTTTAGTTATGGTAAGTTGGGCCATAAATTCAGGGATTGCCCATATGCCAGAAAGGGGAGCCATGATATTTGTCCCCGGAGTCAGGCTATTAGTGCTCCAGTCCCCTTAATTTTTCCTACTTCTCCTCAGGGTACCTCATCTAGTACTACAGGTGGTCAATACCAGAATCACTTTTATGCTATACGACCCTGCCAGGAGCAAGAGGATTCCCCTGATATTATTACTCGTACACTTCGTGTATTTTATTTTGATGTGTATGTATTAACGGACCCTAGGTCAAGTCTTTCTTATGTGACTCCGTTGGTGGCTGTGAATTTTGAAATCAGTGCTGAAAAGATTGCTGAGCGTAATCTAGTTTCTACACCAGTGGCTGAATCTGTTGTTGCTAAGCAAGTGTATAAGAAGTGTCCTATCATTGTCCTTAACAGAATCATGTCTGCAGATTTGATTAAGCTAGATATGGTTGATTTTGACATTATTCTAGGTATGGATTGGCTTTACTCTTGCTATGCATCTATAGATTGTCGTACCTGTGTAGTCAAGTTTTATTTTCCTAAGGAGCCAGTTTTTGAGTGGTCCGAAATTCTATAGCTCCCAAGAGTCATTTTATATCCTACCATAAATCCAGGAAATTGATATCTAAGGGTTGTATCTATTATTTGGTTTGAGTTAAAGACACAGACTCCGAGACTAACTATTCAGTCTATCAGTGTTGTTAATGAATTTCTTGATATTTTCTCGAAAGATCTCCTAGGGGTACCTCCTGATAGAGAGATAGAATTTGGGATTGATTTTCTTCGCTATACGCAACCTATTTCTATTCCTCCGTATCATATGGCCCCCACAAAACTTAAGGAGTTGAAAGAACAACTCAAAGATCTTTTAGAGAAGGGTTTCACAAGGCCCAGTGTATCTCTTTGGGGATCACCCATTCTATTCGTGCGAAAGAAAGATGGTTCATTGCGTATGTGCATCGATTATCGTCAACTCAATAAGGTCACAGTGAAGAACAAGTACCCTCTTCCTAAGATTGATGACCAGTTTGATAAGTTGCAAGGTGCCAGTTATTTCTCGAAAATAGATTTGAGATCCAGCTATCACCAACTTAAAGTCAGAAAGTGTGATATTCCAAAGACAACTTTCCACACCCGTTATGGTTATTTTGAATTCCTGGTCATGTTTTTCGGGCTAACAAATGCCCCAGCAACTTTTATGGACCTTATGAATCGGGTGTTCAGTTAGTACCTGGATATGTTTGTTATTGTATTCATAGATGATATTCTTGTGTACTCCCAAAATGAAAATGACCATGCAGATCATCTTCAAATTGTCTTACAAACCCTTAGAGATCTTCAGTTGTTAGCACAATTTAGCAAGTGTGAATTTTGGCTAAGGTTAGTTGCTTTTCTGGTTCATATTGTTTTTTCTGAAGGTATTCTAGTTGATCCTCAAATGGTAGAAGCTATGAAAAATTGGCCTAGACGTATCTCCCCATCTAATATTTGGAGTTTCTTAGGCCTAGCCGATTACTACCATTATTTTGTGGAAGGTTTCTCTTCTATTACTGCTCCTTTAACCCGATTAACCTAAAAGAAAGTTAAATTCCTGTGGTCAGATTCTTGCGAGAGAAGTTCTCAGAAGTTGAAGAATCTATTCACTTCAGCCCCTGTGATGACCCTGTCTAATAGTGTAGATGATTTTGTGATGTATTGTGATGCTTTGAGAGTTGGGTTGGGCTGCGTGTTGATGCAAAAAGGTAAGGTTTAGTATATGCCTCCCGATAGCTGAAACCACATAAGAAAAATTAACCAACCCATGATCTCGAATAAGCTGCTGTGGTTTTTGCCTTAAAAATCTGGAGACACTACTTATATGGTGTTCATGTTGATGTCTTTATGGATCACAAGAGTTTGCAGTATGTGTTTACTCAGAGAAAGTTAAATCTTCGATAGAGGCAATGGTTGGGATTGCTAAAGGACTATGATATGAATGTGCTGTATCACTCGAGCAAGGATAATGTAGTAGCAAATGCCCTTAGCAGATCATCCATGGGAAGCGTAGCGTATGTAGATGAAGATAATAAGGAGTTGGCCCGCGAAGTGCATCGTTGGCTAGCTTAGGTGTTAGATTGCTTGACTCAGTTAAGGGTAATATTTGGGTTCAGAGTAGTTCCGAATCTTCCCTAGTTTCGGAAGTGAAGGAGAAACAGGATATAGATTCTCGCTTGGTTTAACTGAAAGGGTCCATCAAAGACCAAAAGGTAGAGGTTTTCTTCCAAGAGGGAGATGGTGTATTTAGATTTCAAAATAAATTATGTGTGCCTGATGTTGATGATTTGAGGGAGAGAATTATGGCTGAAATGCATGGTGTACGATACTCTATTCATCCCGGTGCTACCAAGATGTATAGTAATTTGTAGGAAATTTATTGGTGAAATGGTATGAAAAAGGATATAGCGAAGTTCGTACACAAGTGTTCAACTTGCTAACAAGTTAAGATAGAGCACCAAAGACCTGGTGGGATAATGCAAGAATTTAGCATTCCTACTTGGAAGTGGGAAGTGGTGAACATATATTTCGTGACCATTTTACCTTTTTCTCGTCTTCATCATGATTCTATATGGGTCATTGTAGACAGGTTGACTAAGTCTACACATTTCCTGCCAGTACATACCATCTTTCACCACTGAGGACTATGCTAAGCTGTATCTCCTAGAGTTAGTCAGGTTGCATGGAGTTCCGTTGTCTATCATCTCTGATACAGGTACTCAATTTACTTCTCAGTTTTGGAGAGCCTTCCAAAAGGGTCTTGGCACCCAAGTTCATCTTATCTCCGCTTTTTATCCACAGACAGACGGTCAGGCTGAGAGGACTATCCAGACTTTAGAGGATATGTTAAGAGCATATGTTCTTGATTTCAAAGGAAGTTGGGATGAATATTTTTCATTGATTGAATTTGCGCATAACAACAGTTTTCATGATAGCATTGGAATGGCTCCATTTAATGCTTTGTATGGTCGGAGGTATAGATTACTCATTGGTTGGTTTAAAGTAGGTGAGGCTGCAGTGATTGGACCTGATGCTGTGTTAGAGGCTATGAAGAAAGTTAAGTTGATTCAGGAGAGGTTGAAGACAACCCAGAGTCAGCAAAAGTCATATACAGATGTGAGGAGAAGAGCTCTTGAGTTTGAAGTTGATGATTTGGTGGACTTGAAAATTTTGCCCATGAAAGGGGTGAAGAGATTTGGAAGGAAAGGGAACTTAGTCCCCAATATGTTGGAACTTATAGAGTGTTAAATCATGTTGGGAAAGTAGCTTATGAGATTGAGTTGCCTGCAGAGTTGTCAGCTATCCACCCTGTCTTCTATATTTCAATTCTCAAGAAGCTCATTGGTGACTCTATTATTGTTGACCCATTTGAAAGCTTTGATGTGCAGGACAGCCTTTCGTATGATGAAGTTACAGTCGAGATCCTAGATTATTAAGTCCAAAAACTAAGGAACAAGGAAGTTCCCTTGGTTAAAGTTTTGTGGTGAAATCAATCAGTCAAGGGCCCTACTTGGGAATATAAAGCAGACATGCGTGCTAAGTACCCTCATCTATTTCCATGAGTTTAAATCAAGCCGAAGGTATTATTCTTCCTCAATTCAGTTGTGCATTCATCTATATGGTTACTCTCTCTATGATTCATGCATTCTGTGCAAAACCCAAAAGTTTAGTGTAAAGTAAGCCCTTCAAGTGGGTCATTCCATCTGTGCATCGTCATTTCTCTCGTGTTTTTGACCTATTTAGCAACATTCGAGGATGAATATTTCCAAGGGGGAGAGATTGTAATACCCTGATTGTTCCTTAAGCCTAAATCTGTATTTTTAGTGGATAGGGGTGGCTTTCAAAGTGATTGAATAAGCTTTCCATTGATACTAATTTCATCAAAATCCGACATCGGACGAGGAAGTTATGGCCATTTTACTGAGTGTTGTCAGAATCGCCCAAGTTGGACGGTCAATCTAGTGGACCGCCAATCCCTTGGAGGACCATCGATCATCCCATCAAACCAAGGCAGTGACCTCTTTTTCTGGCAATCGTGTGATGGCTAAAATGGTGGGCTGCCAAAGATTTGACAGACCGTCAAGTCGAGGCAGAATATCCCATTTCTGGCCCCCGAGTGACGGATGATCTGGTGGACCATCAGTTTCCTGATGGATCATCACTTTGACTGTCACGTCGAGGCAAAATGTCCCAGTTTTGGCACTTGAGTGATGGACGATCCGGTGTACCGTCAGTTGCTCTGACCGACCATCAGTTTGACTGTCACAGACCTCGATTAGAAATTTTTAACTCTTTTTGAAAGGGCATTTTGGTCATTTTCGCCCATTTTAGTCTTATATATATCCAAGTAGAGAAGATCCATTCATTTTCTCTCCAATCTCTTCCAAGAAATATCTAGAAGCTAGGGTTTCTCTCCAATCCAAAATCCAATCTTCTTCCAAGAAAAATTCTAGAATCTTCCATAGAGTTTCAAAGTTGTTCAAGAATTAAGTTCCTCAAGTCAAAGGCATCAAGAATCTTAGCCTAAAAGTCCGAGAAATAAGTTCAAATCAAGTCTCTTCTTCTCAAATTTATAATCCAAGGTATGTGGGGCTTGAACAATAATATCCTTTCATTCTTGTGGCCAAAGAATTGATTTTTACTATGGGAATTTCATGATCTTAGTAAGTGGGCTTACACCCAAATTACTTTATTGATGAATTATGATATTTGAGTTGATTAAGTTTGTTATTATGATTTATTTTCCACTATATTTCTTAAATTGAGGATTCATACCTTGAGATGCATATTGTTATTACGTATTGATTATTTCTAAATAATTTGAGATAATTTTCATGATTCAAGCTTTTCTATGAAATGTTGATTATTGAATATATATATTGATATTTATGACTGAAAGTCAAGAATGAGTCTTTTGATGTCTTCCAAAAGTTTTGACATTTGACATGACTTGATGAGCAATACACTTGATGTTGAGAAAGATTGTATTGATTTTGAGTCGAGTTAGGAATCCACAGTGGTATATGATTTACAGATGAGATATATTTATGTTTTGGTCTCTATGATAGACCCATCATTTGATATTGATTAAGGTGGATTTCCTAATGCGTTCTGAGCTGAGTCTGGGAGGAGTATTTAGCACTTAGAGGGAAATATGGTATGTCCCCCGAAATTACATGCCACTGTAGGAACGATATTGACAATTATGGGCCAGAGGTTGAGTATGGGATTGTGATAACAGAATTTAGGTTGTACTCCTTGGCAAGAGTATGACGCTCCCGCCAATGTAGGGTTCTCACCTTAGGAAGGTAAAATGTTGAACTCAATGCGGCTCACATGATTTAGTTTATGTCGTTTATAAAAAACTCCCAATTCCATAATGATATAAGTTCCTTGAGTTAACAAGTCTGTTTATGTCATGAGTCAAAGAGTTTGAGTTGAGTCCAATGATTTATGAGATTTATGAAGCATGTACTATTATTGATGATTTATGGAAATTATGTTTCAAGGAATTCAAGGGAAGAGAGTCATTATTGTCAGCATGCATGATTTTATTTTATATTTATGAAAATTTTTAAAAACGTTGGATACACCCCCAGATACTCAGTACATTCCCAAGTACTGATTCCCATACTCTTTTGTGTTCTATATTTCCTCGTGATGTAGGTTCAGGTGCTCAGTCTTAGCAGTGACAGTGATCTTCGAGTACCTTCATCTATATTTTTGCTGTTGGTGAGTCCTTATGGTTGGAGGACCTATCTCCCTGATTCTATCTTATTAATAGTTGGTTGTTGCCTTTCAGTTCAGCACGAGTCAGTTGGGGGATCTATATCAATGGCTCCTCAGTCTTATGTAGTAGAGGCTTTTCAGACTAGAGTACTAGTATGTATAAAATTTTAGTATTTTGTTTGTACATGACAGTATTTCTTGGTATTCCAGTATGTTCATGACATGATTATTCTTCTTTATTACAGCGTCATTATTGTCATAGTGAGTTATAGAAGTAAAGATAGGCTTTGAGGGTTAGCTTGTGGTCGCGTATGGCCTTAAGCACCGTGTGACGTCCCAAGATGGGATCTTAGGGTGTTATAAGCTTGGTATCAGAGACTAAGGTTCAAAGAGTCCTAGGGAGTCTCACAAGCTGTGTTACATATAGTCTTGATCATCTGTGTGTAGTGCACCACATCAATGAGCAAGAGGCTACAGGGCGTTTTAGGAAAATGTCATTTCTTTCTTTCATAAGTTGATCGTGCCTATGACTATTTCTCTCTGCTATTAATTTGTGCCCTCATATGATAGAAAATACCTCCTTGTATAGCTTGTAGAAACAACGAACCACCTCAACCCGTTGATCCTTTAGGTGAGACGGTGTCCCATGCTGAGTTTCTGGCAGTTTTTCAGGCTCTAGCCCAGGCGGTTATCACCAATGCTCAGGCCAATGTTCAGGCTGCAGTTCTACCTCCATAAGAAGGTAATTCAGTTAAAGCTCAGGTTTTCAATTTTATGCGGATAAATCTGCTAGAGTTTTATGGGTCAAGGGTAGGTGAGGACCCATAGATGTATGTTGAGAAAGTGAAGAAGATCACCCAAATTATGCATGTAACATAAAAAGAAAGCGTGAAGTTAGCTTCCTATCGCTTGAAAAATGTTGCTTATGATTGGGTGGAGATACGGAGGAAGAGTAGAGGGGAGGATGCCGCTCTCATGACTTAGCAGTTGTTTCAGGACGCGTTCTTAGACCAATTCTTTCCCCCTGAGCTAAGGGAAATAAATCTAGAAGAATATATGAACTTGAGATAGGGCTCCATGACAGTTAAGGAGTGTTGTCATAAGTTCAATCAATTATCTAAGTATGCTCCTGGTATGATGGTTTATTCTAGAACTAGTATGAGTAAGTTTTTGGCTGGTGTATCTGGTTATGTTATGAAAGAGTGTAGGTACTTTATGCTTAATAAGGATATGGACCTTTCTAGATTAATGATACATGCTCAACAGATTGAAGCGGATAAGGTAAAAGAGAGAGAGAGAGTGAAAGGGAATAAGAGAGTTAGATCAGAGCAGAAGGGGTATGGTCAGGCTAGATTTTTTGGAGGGAATCACCTTTAGTCCCAAAACCATTCACTTGTACCAGCGCCTTCATCAGCCAGTGCTCCCGTATTCAGAATTAGGCAGGAGTAGGGTAATAGGTCTACTATGTCCAGGTCATAGGACAGTGTGAGTAACAAACCTCGTCCTCCCCCATGTCTGAAGTACAGAAGGGACCATCCTGGTGAGTGCTTAGTCGATCGGAGGGGTTGTTTTGGTTGTTGTAAGTTGGGCCACAGATTCAGGGATTGCCCATATGCTAGATAGGGGAGCTATGATGTTCGTCCCCAGAGTCAGGCTATTAGTGCTCCAACCCCTTTAGTTTGTCCTACTCCTCCTTAGGGTCCCTTATTTAGTACTGCAGATGGTCAACACCAGAATCACTTTTATGCTATACCAC
>NC_061121.1:171435755-171467366 GCF_002878395.1 Capsicum annuum | reverse complement strand
AACCTTAGTCTCTGATACCAAGCTTGTAACTCTCCAAGATCCCATCTTGGGATGTCACACAGTGCTTAAGCCCACACGCGGCCTCAAGCTAACCCTCTAAGCCTGTCTACACTTCTATAACTCACTATGACAATAATGACGTTGTAATAAGAAAGAATAATCATGTCATCAACATACTGGAATACCAAGAAATACTGTCCTGTACAAATAAAATACTGAAATTCTGTACATACTAGTACTCTAGTCTGATAAAGCCTCTACTACTTAAGATTGAGGAGCCATTGGGACTGATCCCAAAACTTACGCGTACTGAACTGAACGACAACATCCATCTATTAATAAGACAGAATTAGTTACATGGGTCCTCAAACCATGAGGACTCACCAACTGCAGAAATGTAGATAAAGGTACTCAAAGATCACTTTTGCTGCTGAGACTGAGCATCTGAACCTACATCACAAGTAAATATAGAACACAAAAGAGTACGGGAATCAGTACTTGGGAATGTACTGAGTATGTGGGGGAGTACGCAAAGTTTTTAAACAATATCATAAATATAAAATAAAATCATGCATGCTGACAGTAATGACTTTCTTCGCTTGAATTTCCTAAAACATAATTTCCATAAATCATTAATAATAACACATGCTTCATAAATCTCATAAATCATTGGACTCAACTTAAACTCTTTGACTTATGACTTAGAATGACTTGGTAACTCAAGGAACTTAGATCATTAAAGACTTCGAAGTTTCTTATAACCAACATAAACTAAACCATGTGAGCCGCATGAAGTCCAACATTTTACCCTCCTAAGGAGAGAAGCACACATTGGAGGGAGTGTCATACTCTTGCCAGGGAGTACAACCTCAGTTTCATTATCACATTCCCATGCTCCGCCTATGGCCCACAATTATCAATATCAATCCTATGGTGGCACGTAGTTTAGGGGGAAATACCACATTTCCTACTCGGTGCTGAATACTCCTCCCAGACTCACCTCAAAACACGTTAGGAAATCCACCTTAATCAATATCAACTCATAGGTCTATCATAGAGACCAAAACATAAATATATCTCATCTGTAAATCATATACCACTGTGGATTCCTAACTCGATTCAAAATCAATACAATCTTTCTCAACATTAAGTGTATTGCTCATCAAATCATGTCAAATGTCAAAACTTAACGAAGACATCAAAAGACTCATTCTTGACTTCAAGTCCCAAATATCAATATATATTCAATAATCAACATTTCATAGAAAATCTTGAATCATGACACTTATCTCAAATCATTTAGAAATCATCAATATGTAATAACAATATGCATCCCATGGCATAAATCCTCAATTTAAGAAATATGATGGTAAATAAAGCATAATAATAAACTGAATCAACTCAAATCTCGTAATTCATCAATAATTAATTTGGGCGTAGACCCACTTGCAAAGATCATGAAATACCCATAGTAAAAATCAATTCATTGGGCACAAGAATGAAAGGATATTCTTGTTCAAGCCCCACATACCTTGGATTATAAATTTAAGAATAAGAGACTTGATTGGAACTTATTTCTCGCACTTTTAGGCTAAGATTCTTGATGCCTTTGACTTGGGGAACTTAATTCTTGAACAAATTTTAAACTCTTTGGAAGATTCTAGAATTTTTCTTGTAAGAAGATTGGATTTTGGGTTGGAGAGAAACCCTAGCTTCTAAATATTTCTTGGAAGAGATTGGAAAGAAAATGAATGACTCTTCTCTACGTAGATATATATATATGACCAAAATGGGCAGAAATGACCAAAATGCCCTTTTAAAAAGAGTTGAAAATTGTTGATTGGGGTCTTTGCCGGTCGAACTGACGGTCCGTCAGAGCAACTGATGGTCCACCAGATTGTCCGTCACTAGAGTACCAAAAATGAGGCATTCAGCCTCGACGAGATGGTCGAAATGATGATCCATCAGGAAACTAACGGTCCACCAGATCGTCCGTCACTCATGGGCCAGTAATGGGACATTCTGCCTTGACTTAACAGTCCATTTGATGGTCTGTCAAATCTTTGGTATCCCACCATTTTGGTCATCACAAGATGGCAAAAAAAAGGTGTCACTGCCTTGGTTTGATGGGATGATTGACGGTCGTCCAAGGGCTTGACGGTCCACCAAATCGACCATCAAACCTGGAAAATTTTGACAATGCTCATTAAAATGACCATAACTTCATCATCCGATGTCGGATTTTGCTAAAATTCATATCGATGGAAATTAGAGAAATACAACACAATATAAACATCAATCACTTTGGAAGCCACCTCTATCCACTAAAAAGATAGATTTAGGCTTAAGGAACAATCAGGGCAATACAATATCTCCCTCTTGGAAACATTCATCCTCGAATATTGCCAGATAGGTCAAGAATAGGAGAGAAATTAGGATGCACAGCTGGAAAGACCCACTCGAAAGGCTTACTTTACTTTAAACTTTTGGGTATTGCATACAATGCATGAATCATAGAGAGAGTAACCATATAGATGAATGCACAGCTGAATTGAGGGAGAATAATATGTTTGGCTTGATTTATACTCATGGAGAAGAGATGAGGGTACTTGGCTCGCATGTTTACTTCATTTTTCCAAGTAGAGCCCCAACTGATTGATTTTGCCATAAAACTTTAACCAAGGGAACTTCCTTGTTCCTTATTTTTTGGACATGATAATCTAGGATCTCGACTGGAACTTCATCATACAAAAGGCTATCCTAAATATCAAAGCTTTCAGATAGATCAACAACAATAGAGTCACCAATATGCTTCTTTAGCATTAAAACATGGAAGACAGGGTGGACAGCT
The DNA here is from genome assembly GCF_002878395.1 of Capsicum annuum. NCBI lineage: Eukaryota > Viridiplantae > Streptophyta > Magnoliopsida > Solanales > Solanaceae > Capsicum > Capsicum annuum. The sequence continues at coordinate 171,464,515 of NC_061121.1, read as the reverse complement.
GACAGCTCTGCTGGCAACTAAATCTCATAAGCTGCTTTCCTAACATGATTCAACACTCTATAAGGACTAACATAATGGGGACTAAGCTTCCCTTTCCTTCCAAATCTCTTCACCCCTTTCATGGCCGAAATTTTCAAGTACACCAAATCATCTACTTCAAACTCAAGAACTCTTCTTCTCACATCTATATATGACTTTCGATAACTCTGGGTTGTCTTCAACCTCTCCCGAATTAACTTAACTTACTCCATAGCCTCTAACATAGCATCAGGTCCAATTACAGCAGCCTCACCTACTTCAAACCAACCTATGGGTGATCTACACCTTCGACCATACAAATCCTCAAATGGAGTTATTCCAATGTTAGCATAAAAACTATTGTTATATGCAAATTAAATCAATGGCAAATGTTCATTCCAACTCCCTTTGAAATCAAGAACACATGCTCTCAACATATCCTTCAAAGTCTGGATAGTCCTCTCAGCCTAACCGTCTATCTCATGATGAAAAGTAAAGCTAAGATGAACTTAGGTGCCAAGACCTTTCTGAAAGGCTCTCCAAAACTGAGAAGTAAATTGAGTACCTCTATCAGAGATGATAGACAACGGAACTCCATGCAACCTAACTAGCTTTCAGAGGTACAGCTTAGCATAGTCCTCAGCGGTGAAAGATGTATACACTAGCAGGAAATAAGCAGAGTTAGTCAACCTATCTATAATGACCTATATAGAATCATGACGACGGCGAGAAAGAGGTAAACCAATCATGAAATCCATGTTCACCACTTACCATTTCCAAGTAGGAATGGTAAATTGTTCTATCATCCCACCGGGTCTTTGGTGCTCTATCTTAACTTATTGGCAAGTTGAACACTTCTCTACAAAATTCACTATATCATTTTTCATACCACTCCACCAATAAATTTCCCACAAAATATAGTACATCTTGGTAGCACCGGGATGAAATAGAGTATCGCGCGCCATGCATTTCATCCATAATTCTCTCCCTTAAATCATCAACATCAGTCACACATAATCTATTTTGAAATCTTAATACACCATCTCCCCCTTGGGAGAAAATCTCTATCTTTTGGTTTTTGACGGACCCTTTTATTTTAACCAAGCGAGAATCCTTTTCCTGCTTCTCCTTCACTTCTGAAACTTGGGAAGATTTGAAACTACTCTGAACCCAAACATTACCCTCAGCTGAGTCAAGCAATCTAACACCTAACCTAGCCAAATGATGCACTTCGTAGGGTAACTCCTTCTTATCTTCTTCTATATGTGCTACGCTGCCCATGGACGATATGTTAAGGGCATCTACCACTACATTGGCCTTGTTTGGGTGATACAACACATTTATATCATAGTCCTTTAGCAATTCCAACCATCGCATCTGTCGAAGATTCAACTCTCGATGAGTAAACACATACTGCAAACTCTTGTGATCCGTAAAGACATCATCATGAACATCGTACAAGTAGTGTCTCCAGATTTTTAAGGCAAAAACCATAGCATCTAATTCGAGATCATGGGTCGGATAATTCTTCTCATACGGTTTCAACTGTTGGGAGGTATAGGCTATAACCTTACATTTTTGCATTAACACGCACCCCAAACCACCTCTCAAAGCATCACAATACACCACAAAATTATCTACCCCATTAGGTAGGGTCATCACAGGGGCTGAAGTGAGTCGAGTCTTCAACTCTTGAAAACTCTTCTCGCAGAAATCTGACCACAGGAATTTAACTTTCTTTTGAGTTAAACTATTCAAAGGAGCAGTAATGGAAGAGAAATATTCCATAAAACAATGGTAGTAACCGGCTCGGCTCAAGAAACTCCTAATATCAGATGGGGAGATAGGTCAAGGACAATTTTTAATAGCTTCTACCTTTTGAGGATCAACTTGAATACCTTCAGAAGAAACCATATGACCCAGAAAAGTAACTGAGCTTAGCCAAAATTCACACTTGCTAAATTTGGCAAACAACTGATGATCTCTAAGAGTCTGCAAGACAATTCGAAGATGATCTGCATGGTCGTTTTCATTTTGGGAGTACACAAGAATATCATCTATGACTAAAATAACAAATATATCCAGGTATTGTTAGAACACCCGATTCATAAGGTCTATAAAAGCTGTTGGGGCATTTGTTAGCCCGAAGGACATGACCAAGAATTCAAAATGACCATAATGGGTACGGAAAGTTATCTTTGGAATATCACACTTTATGACTTTAAGTTGGTGATAGTCGAATCTCAAATCTATTTTCAAGAAATAATTGGCACCTTATAGCTGATCAAACAGGTCATCAATCATGGGAAGAGGGTACTTGTTCTTGACTGTGAACTTATTAAGCTAACAATAATCGATGCACATATGCAATGAACCATCTTTTGTTCGCACGAATAGAATGGGTGCGCCCTAAGAAGACACACAGGGCCTTGTGAAACCCTTATCTAAAAGATCTCTGAGTTGTTCTTTAAACTCCTTATGTTTTGTGGGGGCCATATGATACGGAGGAATAGAAATAGGTTGTGTATTAGGAAGAAGATCAATCCCAAATTCTATCTCTCTATCGGGAGGTACCCCTAGAGATCTTTTAGGAAAACATCAAAAAACTCATTAACAATACTAGTAGAGTGAAAAGTCAGAGTCTCGGACTCTGTGTCTTTAACTTGAACCAAATGGTAGATAAAACCCTTAGATATCAATTTCCTGGCTTTAAGGTAAGATATAAAATGACTCTTTGGAGCTACAACATTTCTGGACCACTCAAAAACTGGCTCGTTGGGAAACTGAAACTTGACTACATGGGTACGACAATCTATAGACACATAGCAAGAGTGAAGCCAATCCATACCTAGAATAATATCAAAATCAACTATTTCTAGTTCAATCAAATTTCCAAACATGATTTTGTTAAGGACAGTGATAGGACACTTCTTATACACTTGCTTAGCAACAACAAATTCACCCACTGGTGTAGAAACTAGAAAAGGCTCAGAAATTTTTTCATCGCTGATTTGAAAATTCACAGCCACCAACGGAGTCATATAAGAAAGACTTGACCCAGGGTCCATCGATACATACACATCAAAATGAAATACACAAAGCGTACCAGTAAAAACATCAGGTGAATCTCCTGCTCCTGGCAGGGTGGTATAGCATAAAAGTGATTTTGGCATTAACCGTCTGCAGTACAAGATGAGGCACCCTGAGGAGGAGTAGGACAAACTAAAGGGGCTGGAGCACTTATAGCCTGACTCTGGGGACGAACATCGTGGCTCCCCTGTATAGCATGTGGTCTATCCCTAAATCCGTGGCCCAACTTACCGCAACCAAAAAAACCCCTTTGATTGACTAAGCACTCACCAGGATGGTCCCTTCCATACTTTGGACATGGGGGAGGACGAGGTTTGTTACTCATACTATCCTGGGACCTGGACATAGTAGACCTATTACCCTGCTCCTGCCTGATTCTGAATACGGGATAAATAATTGATGAGGGTGCTGGCACAAGTGAATAGTTCTGGGACTGAGGGCTATTTACTCCAGAAAATCTAGCCTGACCATACCCCTGCTGCTCTGATTTAACTATTTTATTCCCTTTCACTCTCTCTCTCTCTCTCTCTTTTACCATGTCCACTTTAATCTGCTGACCATGTATCATTAATCTAGATATTTCTATATCCCTATTAAGCATAGTGGACCTACACTCTTTAATAACATAACCTGATACAATAGCCAAAAACTTACTCATGCTAGTTCTAGAATCAACCATCATATTGGGAGCATACTTAGAGAATTGATTGAACTTATGATAATACTCCTTAACTGTCATGGAGCCCTTTCTCAAGTTCATAAATTATTTTAGCTTTACTTCCCTCAGCTCAGGGGGAAAGAATCGGTCTAAGAACACATCCTAGAACAACTGCCAAGTTATGGGAGCGGTATCCTCTGCTTTACTCTTCCTTCATATCTCTACCCAATCATAAGCAACATCTTTCAAGCGATAGAAAGCTAACTCCATACTTTCTTCTTTTGTTACATGCATAATTTGGCTGATCTTCTTCACCTCCTCGAGATACATCTGTGGGTCATCACCTGCCCTTGACCCAGAAAAAACACAAGAAAATTCATGAACCCGAGCTGCCACTGAATTACTTTCTTATGGAGGTGGAACTACGGCCTGAACATTGGCCTGAGTTTGGCGATAACTGCTTAGGCTAGCACCTGAAAAGCTGCCTAGAACTCTGCATGGAACATCATCTTACCTAAAGGATCTACGAGTTGAGGTGGTTCATTGTTTCTGCAAGCTCTACGAGGAGGCATTTTCTGTCATAAGAGAACAGAAATTAATAGCAGAGAGAGACAATCATAGGCACGATCAACTTCTAAGAGAAAGAAACAACTATTTTCTAAAATTCCCCGTAGCCTCTTGCTCATAGATGTGGCACGCTACACACAGATGACAAAGACTCTACGTAACGTGGCTTGTCAGACTCCCTATGACTCTTTGAACCTTAGTCTCTAATAAAAAGCTTGTAACGCCCCAAGATCCCATCCCGGGACATCACGCGGTGCTTAAGGCCACACGCGGCCTCAAGCTAACCCTCTAAGGATGTCTTTACTTCTATAACTCACTATGAAAATAATGACACTATTATAAGGAAGAATAATCATGTCATGAACATACTGGAATACCAAGAAATACTATCCTGTACAAACAAAATACTGAACTGAAAGGCAAAAACCATCTATTAATAAGACAGAATTAGGGACATAGGTCCTCAAACCATGAGTACTCACCTACTGTAGAAATGTAGATAAAGGTACTCGAAGATCACTGCCGCTGCTAAGACTGATCACCTGAACCTACATTATGAGGAAATATAGAAAATAGAAGAGTATGGGAATCAGTACTTGGGAATGTACTAAGTATGTGGGAGTGTATGCAACATTTTTAAATAATATCATAAATATAAAATAAAATCATACATGCTGACAATAATGACTATCTTCGTTTGAATTCCCTAAAACATAATTTCCATAAATCATCAATAATAGCACATGCTTCATAAATCTCATAAATTATTGGATTCACCTCAAACTCTTTCACTCATCACTTACACTGACTTGGTAACTCAAGGACTTAGATTATTATGGACTTAGGAGTTTCTTATAACCGACATAAACTAAACCATGTGAGCCGCATGGAGTCTAATATTTTTCCATCCTAAGGAGAGAACCCCACATTGGAGGGAGCATCATACTCTTGCCAGGGAGTACAACCTTAGTTTCATTATCACAATCCCATTCTCAGCCTCTGGACCACAATTATCAATATCGATCCTACGGCGGCACGTAGTTGTGGGAGAAATACCACATTTCATGCTCGATGCTAAATACTCCTCCCAGACTCAGCTCAGAACGCGTTAGGAAATCTACCTTAATAAATATCAACTCATGGGTCTATCATAGAGACCAAAACATAATTATATCTGATCTGTAAATCATATACCACTGTGGATTCCTAACTCAACTCAAAATCAATACAATCTTTCTCAACATCAAGTGTATTGCTCATCAAATCATGTCAAATGTCAAAACTTTAGGAAGACATCAAAAGACTTATTCATGACTTTCAGTCCCAAATATCAATATATATATTTAATAATCAACATTTCATAAAAAATCTTGAATCATGACACTTTTCTCAAATCATTTAGAAATCATCAATACATAATAACAATATACATCTCATGGTATAAATCCTCAATTTAAGAAATATGATGGTAAATAAATCACAATAACAAACTTAATCAACTCAAATATCATAATTCATCAATAAAGTAAGTTGGGCGTAAACCCACTTGCAAAGATCATGAAATTCCCATAGTAAAAATCAATTCTTTGGGCACAAGAATGAAAGTATATCCCTGTTCAAGCCCCACATACCTTGGATTATAAATTTAAGAATAAGAGACTTAATTGGAACTTATTTCTCGAACTTTTAGGCTAAGATTATTGATGCCTTTGACTTGAGGAACTTAATTCTTTAACAACTTTGAAACTCTATGGAAGATTCTAGAATTTTTCTTGGAAAAAGATTAGATTTTGGGTTGGAGAGAAACCCTAGCTTCTAGATATTTCTTAGAAGAGATTGAAGAGAAAATGAATGGCTCTTCTCTACTTGGATATATATATAAGACCAAAATGGACAAAAATGACCAAATTGTCCTTTTAAAAAGAGTTGAAAATTGCTGATCAGGGTGTGTGATAATCCAACTGATGGTCCACCAGATCGTCTGTCACTTGAGTGCTAAAATTAGGATATTCTTCCTCGACGTGATGGTCGAAGTGATAATCCATCAGGAAACTGATGGTCCACCAGATCGTCCATCACTCTGGGGCCTGAAATAGGATATTCTGCCTTGACTTGACGGTCCTCTTGTTGGTTTATCAAATCTTTGGTGGCCCACTATTTTGGCCATCGCACGATGGACAGAAAAAGAGGTAAATTCCTTGGTTTTATGGGATGATCAATGGTCCTCCAAGGGCTTGACGGTCCACTATATCGACCGTCAAACCTGGGCGATTCCAACAATGCTTAGTAAAATGGCCATAACTTCCTAGTTCGATGTCAGATTTTGATGAAATTGGTATCGATGGAAAGCTTATTCAATTATCTACATGATAGAAAATATAAATTATAGAAATAAAACATAATATAAACATAAATCACTTTGGGAACCACCTCTATTTACTCAAAAGACAGATTTAGGCTTAAGGATCAATTGGGGTATTACAATCAAATAAAGAGTTAGAGGTGGATATCAAAGATCTTCAGTGGAAGCTAAAAAGGATTTGGGACAGCTTAGTCTCTAGTTAAGCTTGTGACAACTTCATCCTTTGAGGTTCAGCATTGGGAATTCAAGTCATATTGTAGATTCCTCTCATCCAATATAATGTTTGATTTATCGAGTAGTTCTCATAACAAATTTGGGTCTACTAGTGTTCATCAATGTTACTTACCATGTTTTGAGTATGATATTGGATTTCTCATGTAGTCCATGAATTTTTGTATGCTACATCCTTCTGAGCTGGACATTTGTGCATAGATGTGTTAAAGGATTAGTATTATCACTCTATTTGGCACCAGAGCACTTGATAGCAATTGAGTCTTCCTATCCTCCCGTTGTCAATTATGAGAGGAATATAGAGAGCACATGTATTGAGACATATGGAAATGGTGAAAATAGGAATGCCATTAGTATGGTGCTATTGGTATTTTATTCTAAAGTGAGGATTCTTCTGGTAGAGTTCATCTTCACCTGTAGCCCATCATCTCTACAGAGATAGTATTCCATAGTATGAGTAGTTCTCAGATTAGTTGTGATGATCATTGTAGGTAGAGTCCCCTTCAGACTTGTAGAATATGGTATGGTTCTTCGGGACATGGCGACCATTTTGGATTATGAGTGACAACATCTCAAGGTTTTCTAGAATCTTGGTTTGGTTGTGTTGTGATAAGGCACTTATTTGGAGAATGCCCCAGGTATGAGATTGATAATCAGCTAAAGTTAGTATGTATTCTCTACCAGCCTATAGTTCCTGAAACAAGCTATGATTTTAGAAATATGGACATAATTTTGTTGATTTCTCTCAATATCAGTTGATAAGTGATTTGGGCTCAGTTTGTCTTCTCTCTGTATTGATGCTTCAGGAGTTTCTATGACTGCGAAGAGACTGACTACTAGTCTAGAGAGTGTTTCCAACATTGGATTTATATTTATTCAGTGCATTTATATCATCCACATAATGTCGTGGCATCTTTAAATAGAGATAGTATATGTGGCTCCTCAGTTGATAATTCAGTCGGTCCATTCGAGTTGGACCCGTTTAGATTTATTTTTTCCTATACCTGTCAAGCATGTGGTTGTGGATGTCACCACGATTGGTGTTGTTTTATTTCCTAAATTTATCTCTTATTATGTGTATTGGGGTTTTCATACCAATTGATGATTATATGCCTTAATGAATTGATATCAGTCATTATGTGCCTTATTGTTGAATTCATGATTATGTTGCTACTCCATGGTTTATTTTATTTTGTAATAGATAGAGTAAATCTATATTGATGTTTCCCCTTATTGATGTGGTTTTTGGGTTCAAGTTTGATACATTCTGGCATATTAGCCCTATTGTGGCCCTTCAGTGGTACATGATATTGTTGTTCATTTTGGTACTGCCTATTAAGTATATTGATATTGATATTGCTTGATATTAGATATAATTGATTCTTGCAAGGTAGTTGTATAAACTAGTGTTATATAGTTAGGCTTTCATCTTCTTATGATATTATTCAGTGGCTTGAGTAGATATAACTAGATGTAATGATTTCTTTCCCTTAGCATGGTGAGGTTAACTGTGTTCCCTCTTGGTTAGCTATATTAGATTGATTTGGGAAGGTATTGTGGTATCAAAGGCAGGTTGACCTTTTGTGGCTCTATTATGACTTATTCGTGAAATGTAACAATTTGAGGTACGTTCTTTATTTATGGCTATTTCTTTGTCTGATAGCGATTTTGATATTGATATTGAAATGTCATGGATTTATCTCTTAGGTTTGTTGGGTTCATCCCCTTGGGATGGTTTGCCCTATTGTTAGAGTGGAGATTGGATACTCTTTTACTATTCTGATATGGTTTTGCCTTTAGTGGAGTTAGAAACTTAGAGGATGGTCAGCTTTCCAGTGATTGCTTCATGAGATGGAAAGTTGGGAATTTTTTATCTCAAGACATTGATTTTCTGATGGTAGTTTATGAATTTGAGATTGGTATATTTCTTCTTCGGTGATAAAATTCTTGGGTGGATTCTGGAAATCCCTATTTCAGAGTATGTATGGCCCAATAAGGATTAGTGAAGTGTTTCTCCTTGATGATATATGCCTATGGTTGTTGTTTTCCGAGATGGAGTGTTAGATTGATTAGTTGTCGGCTAAGTTGCATTGCTCTAAGTTGCTAAAGTTTTTTCCTTTACTGATGTGGCTTTCAACCTTGGGAAGTTTTTAAGTATGTTTGGATACTTTATTCCCTCGAGCGGTTATGGAGTAAGTTATTTGCATTTATAGCCAATTATTCATCCTTTAGCAGGATTATTGTTTAGTGGCTATATTTCATACCCTCTAGCTGAAATAGAGTTAGTGGATTGTATTATCAATCAGTGGTTATCCTTATGGTTATTTTTCTCTTTAGATATGTCTCGACTGAGGCTTAGTGTGATTTATCTTGGATATGCAAGATTTGGATACCAGAGTCAATTTAGGGGTAGTTGCTATTGATATAGACTTATTGGCTTAGATTTGGATTTGACTCCTAAGAATGGCGATTTTGAAGTATGATAGATTAGGAGCATTAATACCTACCCATTTTTAGGTTTGGTTTAGGTATTTGGGATTGAGCGGTTCATTCTTTTAAGATTTCAGCTTGGTATTGTTGATCTTTTGTGTAGCTTTTGTTTTAGATTTATCTTCACTCAGATTTCATTTATAGGTTGGTTGAGCCTACTCCATTATTGCCTATTTGGTCTTCTCAATGTTAGTTGGATTATAGTTGATAAATGTTCAGATGATAGCCCATACGCCTCAAATTGGTTATGTTAGTTTTGACCCCTAGATTCAATTTTCTTTTGGGAATTTTTGATGATTTACTCAGTGGGAGTAATATACTGGAGTTGAATTCAGCATGGCTTTATTCTCGATAAATGAGATATCCTGAAGTAGAATATTAAGTGATGAGTAGTGATACCTTGGATTTAGAGATCTCATTTTGATTTTTATCTCGACTGGTTGTAGTAGTGGTGAGGATTGAATTCCTTGATTATCTCCATTTGTGTGCCCAGAGAACGCCTCATGAGTTTATATTTATGTCTGCTTATAGTCTTTTAGCGGTTAGTGATCTTGGGTATATTTATATGCCTAAGCACCATAACTTATCCTTGTTTTAGCTACGTTTAGAGAACAAAGTGCCTAGTTTCTTATGTTTTTACTCTACTTCTTTGTAATTGAGCTAACCAGTGTGATTAGCATGATTTAAGATATTAATGCAGTAGATGAAGACATAACAGGACTATGTAATGTGGATGGCATATGATACAAGAGAGAGTAGCAGTCTAGACCAAATGTGGCGCCTAGAAACTATGTCCAAGACTAGTTGGTCATTCATAATTAGTTCAGGGACTTAGAAGGCAATTATGAGAGAAAAGATTATTAAAAGGCTTAATGCTGAATTTTTATTCATTATTCATTATTCTATATTATTTGGAGAGAGGAGAGTGGCGGCTTAGCCTGGAGAAATAGAAAAATGTTTTCTCTCTTGTTTTCACTATTCGCACACCAAGATCGTCTTCTCGTTTTTGGTATGATGAATATATTTATGATGCTTTTCGTTTTATTCATGAATAGCTAAGTTTATTAGTTAGGGTTATGGAAGCCTTGTAGCATACAATCTATCACTTTGGGTTTTGAATTTAGTATGCATTGATTTGTTTACATCATACTCTCTTCGCTTATCTTGAATTCTCGTGGTTGCAAACATAGAGGATATGCCTTAAAATGGAATTTGTTTGAAAGATAGGTTGATGTTTGGAAAAGAGAGTAGTGACAAGAAAATAGCATTACCAGCCCCTATTTCATAAGTTAATGCCTTAGCAGGATTAACTACTTGCAGATTTTGTATTGTTTTTGGTGAACGCTTTTGATTCGAGAGAACTAAAGTGAATTAGTCTTTGATGGTTGAGAAACACTAGGATTATGTTATTAAATACAATACATTTTTCTATAAGCACAATGCATGTATGAATTCGTAAAGCCCATAGTTAGAAATTATTGATAACTACAAGGTGGACATAACCATAGCTTGCTATTATTCTGAATTTGAATACTACTACACATATCTCATCTTGTTAAACTAAAACCTTTAATTTGAAAAGTAAATCAAATTCCCCCTACTTATTTTACGAAAACAAACGATTAAAAGTCAACTAATCTGCATACAACTTAATTAACACTATATTCCCTGTGGGATTCGAACCCAACCTAGTTGGGTTATATATTGACAATCATCGCTTACACCCATTCAAGAGTGTAATTTGAGCATTATCAAATTTTGGCATTGTTGCCGAGGAATATGGTTGTCAGTTGAGTTTATGTGTGTTAATTGACAATTAGTCAAGCTTCCTGATTTTATGTTTATTTGTTGTTTTTGTTCATTACAGGCTCATTGTTGTTTATTCCATGAACTAGAAGTTCAGGAGAACCATTATTACTTTTCAAACCTTAACCTCATCTCATTGAAAGAATGGCTAACCAACAGGAAGCTGAAAGATTAGCTGCTTTAGCTAATGCTCAGTTAAATCTACAGAATACAGATAACCCAGGTCAGGATCCTAACCAATATAAAGAAGACCTAGGATATAATGATTTATTTGACCCGATTAATTGGAGGTGTGCAGCTGGGGTAGTTGCACCTGTAAATTAAAATCATCCATTCAGAGGAAGACCAGATCGCCAAGCTGCATAGTTTGATATTGACAAGGATGAGGATGATTTAGATGGAACTGGATCTACAGGGGAAATCATTCTACCACCACTAGCTCTTGGGGTGAAATTAAACATCACCAGTACTTTGATCCAGCTACTGAATCTGAAAGGACTCTTTGGTTGATTGCCTGGTGATGATCCAAATCTATATTTGGTGAACTTCATCAGTATTTGTAAGTCATTTGATAATCCTGGAGTGGGATAAAATCCTATTCATTTAAGATTTTTCCCACTGTCTCTGTTTGGAGAAGTAACTACGTAGTTGAATAAGTTGACTCCTAATTCTATAACAAACTGGAGGCAATTGGAAGGAGCTTACCTAAAAAGGTTCTTTCCGCCCTCAAAAATGTTACAGTTGAGGGATGAGATCAACAACTTTAGGCAATTGGCTAATGAAGCTTTGCATGAGACCTGGGCGAGATTAAAAAGAAGTTGACTCAATGCCTAAACCATAAGATAACTGATAAACACTTGATGGAAATATTCTACAGAGCTTTGAACTTCCTTACAAAGCCAATAGTAGATAATGTTACAGGAGGAGCTTTTATGGAGCTCACCTTTACTGAGGCTGTGGACATGTTAGAAAGAATGACTAAGATAAGTAGAGCTTGGCATACCAGAGATTTTATGGTAGCAAGCAATACTAGGTCTAGTGTAATATCAGCAGAGCAACGTGGGAGAGAAGAAGAGTGTGATCAGGATATGGCTCACATAAGAACCCAGATGGATTTGCATATAAAATATTTTTTATTAGGGAATGTAGAAAAGGTAAAGGTTGTGGGGTCCCACGGTAAGGAAGAAGAATCAAACACCGAGGAAAAGGATAACTACCTGCATAAGTTTTCAGACTGGTGGTCAAGGAAACCAAGGTTGGAACCATCAAAGAGATTGGAAGAATAAAAGTGACAGGAGTGGACTGTATATACCTCCTAGAAGCTGTCATAATGCTGCCACTAGTTCAGGCAAAGTATCCAAGGAGGACATGATGGAGAAACTATTAAAGGAAGTTGAGGCGACCAATTCTGAGGTGACTACTATGAAGAGTGACATATCTTCCATGATTCAACTAGTAAATTCACACTCAATTATTATTAAACAACTAGAGCAGCAGATGAGCTAATTATCCACAACATTCAACCAAAGATAGAATGGGACTCTACCAATTAATACAATTCAAAATTTGAAGAATGATAAATCGTGTATGGCCATTACCACTAGGAACGGTAAGATGTTGTCTAGTCCAGCATTGGGAGCATCCTGTCATACTGATGTAGTTGAAATGGATTGGAAGATGGTTGATGAATCTTTTTGGTGCCTGTGAAGTTGGGAAGTTCAAAAAAGAAGAGTGTGGAAGTGGAAGAACCACCTAAGCTAAAGCATGTTAATGATGTAGAGCAAGGCATAAGAAAGGAGGTAAAAGTTACTCCAACTGAAATCCCAAGTCCACCACCCCCATTTCTACAACAATTAAAGAAAAAAGAAGATGATAGCAAGTTTAGCAAATTCATGGATATGTTGAAGCAGTTGACAGTGAATATGCCTTTAGTTAAAGAACTGGAACAAATGCTTGGATATGCTAAGTTTATGAAAGACCTATTGACGAAAATAAGGATTGTGAGCTATGAAACGGTAGACAATCTTTATCATTGTAGTGCTATTGCTACAAGATCAATGGTCCAGAAGAAAGCTGATCTAGGAGCATTTACTGTTCTATGTACGATTGGATTGCTAAAGTTTGAAAATAAAATGGGTTTGGTAGATCCTACACCCACCAATATACAGCTTCTAATAGAGGATAGATCGGTAAAAAGATTGATTGGGATTCTGCGTGATGCACTTGTAAAAGTTGTGGATTTTATATTTCCTGCCAACTTTGTAATTCTTGATTGCAAAGTGGAAATTGAAGTACCCATAATTTTGGGTAGGCCGTTCTTAGCAACTGGGAGAGTGCTAGTTGACATGGAGCTGAATGTGCTAAAATTTAGGCTCAACGAGAAAGAAGTTAGTTTTGAAGTATGTCAATCTACGAAACAACAAAAGGAGATGAGTGTCTTCTTGAATATTGATATATTCTATAAAGATGAGAAAGAAGTACCAATTAAGGATAGGTCTATTGTGGAGACCATAGCTGGTTTGGTTGAACTTGAAATAAAGGATGTGAGTGACTTCAAAGTGGTTGGACTAGGAATAAAGCATTGTATTGATCCAACAAATGAGCTACAAATGGTATCATTGATGTATCTTGACGAAGTCTGAGTAGTCAAGATAATCGAGTCGTGCTGCGATGTTAAATCAAGCACTGCATGGGACACAACCCATGATTTTTTTTATTTTATCATGTTAAACCAAAATGCAAAAATAAGAGTCAATCCACGACCGAAACAATGCCGCTTGGTGGGAGGCAACCCATCCTTCTAATCATTTTTGTTGTTTTTGATTAAGTGTAGATGCATGAAGTACTAAGGAATGATTAGTACCAAATTTGGTTTGGAATTAAGCCATGTCAACGGTGGTAAGTTTAGGAGTGATGGGAACATTGCAGGTAAGTTGGAGTGGTCAAATATGTAAGGCTTAAGTATAATTCGTGTTAGAGTCGTGCCCCAATTTATGTTAATCCGACCTAAAAATTTCCATGGTACGGACCTTTCTCAAGGCTTTATACGGAGAATGGGGTGCATGACGTCCAAGTTTTCAAAGACCATGGTAAAGGCGTCGCCTAAACATGCTTCACAAGTTTTCCTAAACATATTGCTTCACATAGGCGAAAATGGGTGGCATGATGTGCACCGTACACCTTAAGTTGTGCAATAACATATGCACCACACACCTCAAAGTGTGTGATAGCTTATGTGTCGCATAAGTCTCCGCACATGTTCACTGTCTCAACTATGCAATACCATGTGCGCCGTACATTTTAAGATATGCGATAACATATGCACCGCCCAATACTCTGAACATGCTCACTGCCTCAACTGTGCGATACCATGTGCGCCGCTTAATAGAACTTATGAGATAACTTGTGCATTGTATACCTTCACTTGTGCAATAATATGTGAGTCGCACACCATAATGCATATGCTCACTGTCTAAAGTGTGCGATGCCTAATGCGACGCACACTTAATGTTGTGCGATAAGTTGTACGCCGCACACCTCTCCAATATCAACTTAATATCCAACTTTAACTTGGGTCAACCCGACCCAGATTTTTATTCTTTAAATATACTTCACACCCTAAATTCCCAAATTTATCCTTATTTCACCCTTAAGCCATACAGTATTGAGCTCTCACCATTCCTTTGTCCTTCACTAATCTTTCATCTCCAATGTAAGCTTTACTTTCTTAATCATTAGTTATTGTGACTTTATGTAATAGATAAGTGATTTCTTAAGGATTATGAATTAAATTCTTGCCATGGTGATATTGTGGAAGTGATGGCGTTTTGTATATCTTGATATGGTTGAAAGTGTACAGCATGATTTTGTTCAAAAAAGTGTTTCATTGAAATAGAATTGGGGGAATTGAAGTGAATGAATTGTATTGTGATGAATGTTGATGCACCATGTCAAAGTATGTGTCGACGAAGTCTGAGTATCCAACAATAACACTTAATTGGTTGATACTAACAAATTAAGTGTACGGTGGTGACTTCACCACCTTCATCTTAATTGTAGTTAGTTTCATTATGTGTGGCTGACATGGGTGATGTGATGAATACTGGAAAAATGGCTCTAATAATAATCTCCATGCAAGTGGCATGACTCCTAATATGGATGAGAAGTACTACTAGCCATGTTCTTTATCTTGTTATTTGCACTGGGGATAGTGCTGAGCTTAAGTGTAGGGTGGCTGGTTACTTTGCTACTTGTTTTTTAAGAAAATCGAACCTTTTCCTAAGTATACTTCTTGATAGGATTAGTTATTTTATTTATTTTGTTAGTTATTTAGTCATAATTAGGGTCTTTTCTCGATGATAGATGGATCACAAGTGTCTTAAGAGAAAATTAGTCATTTAATTGCATGTAACTATTCTTGTGGATCACATGACATTATAACATAAGTATGTGATGGATCATTACATTTGAAAAACCTAGGTTTCAGTTATGACTCTTGTTGTGATTGTTGGTTTTATTTGAACTCATGTAATTGCGGGATCGAGAATCTATAATGCTCCTAATTGAGTTGACCATTGCCATACGTGTGTAAGACTATTGTATATTCCTTATTGCAACTGATGCTAGAACTTGCCTGGTGTGTGTGATAAGTGAAATAAAGATTGCGAGTTTAGGAGATAATTTAGGCATTTCTTTGATAACCATTGTTCTACCTTCTTTTGACCTACCTTTGTACATTATCTTAGCTAGCACCATTGATCCTTTAGCTTGTTGTTTTGTTAGCCTCATATGTAGCCTATTTCGTTCTTTAATAGATCGTAATTTGATCCAAAACGTAAAATCAATTTGAGTTAGGAGTTTGACAATTAGAGAAAAAAGGTAAAATTGATGCCCCAAAGTCTAGTTATTGGCGTGTGAAATTGATGTGGTTGGGAGTAGCAAAAATTATTTAAAAAGTTCCAAATTTTATCCCAGACATGTTACAATGAACCTGTTTTTGCCCTTGTCCTTCTGGGATATTGTGCACCTCAACTAAGGCAAATTGCTTAAGTTGAGGGTGGCTATTATAGGGGTGCGTAACGTGAAAAGAGTGTAAAAAAAATATTTGAAAGGGTTGCATACTTCCACCATAGTGTTATTAATTGAGCTTAATGAGTTAGGGTGAAAAGCAAATCTGTGAAGATAGCAAAAGTGGAAATTAGTTGTTAGAGATTGGTCTTAATTGCATAATGTAGTGCATTAAAGCGCTTAGGGAAGATAGTCACTATTTTTGGCCAAAATAGTTCCTACCTATCCTTTAGCCTGCATTACAACCCGTAAAATACCTATTTCCTAATCTTAGCATTCTGATATTAGTGGAGTATTACACTAAGGGTAAGCATATGGTCATCAGCTGTAATTTGAGAATTCTTTGTGAGAGTGAGCGCAACTTGATTTTTATACCCATTTTGTTAGAAACTTCATGATTGTGAGTGATTATGGGTAAGTTTCTTATTGTGAGGGCACATTGCTGATGAAGGTTGAGTAATTTCTATGATTCCTTTGCTTAAACGGTATGAATGAAATTGCCAACTTAATGAGTCTATTCTTGAGGGTAGGTTGACTCTAGTAATGATTCCTGAATCTACTTCTTGTTCATAATTGTTGTGTAAGCCTATTTCAGCATCTTGTCTTCCTTTTTGGGTGCTAAGGCTTGTGTAGTATATATAAATGTATATTTTTTGAGGATGAACAAACCTTTAAGTGTGGGGTGGTGATATTTTGTGTATTTATACGCCTAAGCACCATAACTTATTCATATTTTAGCTAAGTTTAGAGAACAAAAAACCTAGTTTCTTATGTTTCTTATGATGAATATATTTATGATGCTTTTCATTTTATTCATGAGTATCTAAGTTTATTAGTTAGGGTTATGGAAGCCTTGTAGCATACAATCTATCGCTTTGGGTTTTGAATTCATTTTGCATTGATATGTTTGCATCATACTCTCTTTGCTTATCTTGAATTCTCATGGTTGCAAACATAGAGGATATGCCTTAAAACGCAACTTGTTCAAAAGAAAGGTTGATGCTTGAAAAAGAGAGTAGTGACAAGAAAATTGGATTACCAACCCCTATTTCATAAGTTAATGCCTCAGCAGGATTAACTACTTGGAGATTTCGTATTATTTTTGGTGAATGCTTTTGATTCGAGAGAACTAAAGTGAATTAGTCCTTGATGGTTGAGAAACACTGGGATTATGTTATTAAATACTATACATTTCTCTATAAGCACGATACATGTATGAATTTGTTAATCCCATAGTTAGAAAGTATTGAAAACTACAAGTTGGACAACCCTAGCTTGTTATTATTCTGAATTTGAATACTACTACACATATCTCATCTTGTTATACTTAAACCTTTAATTTGTGAACTGAATCAAATTCTCCCTACTTATTTGACGGAAACGAACAATTTTAAGTCAACTAATCTACATACAACTTAATTAACACCATATTCCCTGTGGGATTCGACCCCAACCTAGTTGGGTTATATATTGACAATGATCTCTTACACCCATTCAAAAGTGTAATTTGAGAGTTATCAAATTTTGGTGCTGTTGTCGGGGAATACAGTTTTCGATTGAGTTTATGTGTGCTAATTGACTATTAGTTAAGTTTCCTAATTTTACGTTTATTTGTTGTTTTTGTTTATTATAGGGTCATTATTGTTTATGCCACGAACCAGAAGTTTAGGGGAACCATTATTACCCTTCAATCTTGAACCTCATCTAATTGAAAGAATGGTTAACCAACAGGAAGCTTTCATTTTCTTGTGATATTATTTGGTGGCTTGAGTAGATATAACTAGATGTAATGATTTCTCTCCCTTGGCGTGGTGAGGTTGACTGTGTTCCCTCTTAGTTAACTTTATTAGATTGATTTAGGGAGTTATTGTGGTATCAAAGGCAGGTTGACCTTTTGGGGTTCTATTATGACCTATTTGTGAAATGTAACAATTTGAGGCACGTTCTTTATTTGTGGCTATTTCTTTATCTGAGTAGCGATTTTGATATTGATATTGAAATGCCATGGATTCATCTCTTAGGCTTGTTAGGTTCGTTCCCTTGGGATAGTTTTCCCTGTTGTTAGAGTGGGGATTGGATACTCCTTTATTGTTGCGATATGGTTTTGCCTTTAGTGGAGTTAGAAACTCAGAGGATGGTCAGTTGTCCTGTGATTGCTTCATAAAATGGAAAGTTGGGAATTCTTTATCTCAGGACATTGATTTTCTGGTGGTAGTTTTTAACTTTGATAGTGGTATATTTCTTCTTCGATAATAAGATTCTTGGGTGGATTCAGGAAATCCCTATTTCAGAGTATGTATGGTACAATATGGATTAGTGAAGTGTTTCTCTTTGATGATATATGCCTATGGTTATTGTTTTCTAAGATGGAGTGTTAGATTGATTAGTTGTCGGCTAAGTTGCATTTCTCTGAGTTGCTAAAGTTTTTTCCTTTACTGATGCATCTTTCAACCTTGGGAAGTTTTTGAGTATGTTTGGATACTTTATTCCCTCGAGTGGTTATGGAGTAACTTATTTGTAGTAGTGGCAAGGATTGCATTCCTTGATTATCTCTATTTGTGTTCCCAGACAGCGCCTTATGAGCTTATATTTATGTCTGCCTATGGTCTTTTAATGGTTAGTGATCTTGGGTGTATTTATACACCTAAGCACCATAACTTATCCTTATTTTAGCTAAGTTTAGAGAACAAAGTGCCTAGTTTCTTATGTTTTTACTCTACTTCTATGTAATTGAGCTAACCGATGTGATTAACATGATTTCAGGTATTAATGAAGTAGATGAAGACATAACAGGACTATGGAATATGGATGGCATATGACACAACAGAGAATAGCAGTCTGGACCAAATGTGGCGCCTAGAAGCTATGTGCAAGACTAGTTTGTCATTTATAATTAGTTCAGGGACTTAGAAGGCAATTATGAGAGAAAAGATTATTAAAAGGCTTAATGCTGAATTTTTATTCATTATTTATTATTCTGTATTATTTGGAGAGAGGAGAGTGGCGGCTTAGCATGGGAAGAGAGAAAAAAAATTTCTCTCTTGTTTTCACTATTCTCACACCAAGATCGTCTTCTAGTTTTTGGTATGATGAATATATTTTTGATGCTTTTCATTTTATTCATGAGTATCTCATTTTATTAGTTAGGGTTATGGAAGCCTTGTAGAATATAATCTATCAATTTGGATTTTGAATTCATTATGCATTGATTTTTTTACATCATACTCTCTTCGCTTATCTTGAATTCTCATGGTTGAAAACATAGAGGATATGCCTTAAAACGCAACTTGTTCGAAAGAAAGTTGATGTTCGGAAAAGAGAGTAGTGATAAGAAAATAGGATTACCAACCCCTATTTCATAAGTTAATGCCTTAGCAGGATTAGCTACTTGGAGATTTTGTATTGTTTTTGGTGAATGCTTTTGATTCGAGAGAACTAAGGTGAATTAGTCATTGATGGTTAAGAAACACTAGGATTATGTTATTAAATACAATACGTTTCTCTATAAGCATGATGTATGTATTAATTCGTAAAGCCCATAGTTAGAAAGTATTAAAAACTATAAAGTGGACATAACCCTAGCTTGCTATTTCTCTGAATTTGAATACTACTACACATATCTCATCTTGCTAAACGGAAAACTTTAATTTGTGAACTGAATCAAATTCCCCCTACTTATTTTATGGAAACAAACGATTAAAATCCAACTAATCTGCATACAACTTAATTAACACCATATTCCCTATGGGATTCGACCCCAACCTAGTTGGCTTATATATTGACAACAATCGCTTACACCCATTCAGGAGTGTAATTTGAGCGTTATCAGTTAGCTTTAGTTGTATGAGTTCTTCGTGATGAGATTACATGGGTGAGACTTAAGTGATTTTCCTCCTGACAGGGAATAGATAGCAGGTGCAAAATGGTAAATGAAGTTTATATTTGGATTTGGAATTATTTGTGTGACTCATGACTTGGGTTAGCTTTATCTTTGATGACCCTTTGTTGATTTATATGGATATAGAGATGTTATCAGTGTGATATGGTTTAGATGTGCATGCATCAGTCTTCTCAATTAAGTTAGGCCAGTTAGCGGTTAAGTTGAGTTTTGGCTATTTGGAAGAAGAATGACAGTATGGTTGGAAATGGGATGCCCGTGGCAAAATCCCTTAAAAGCCTTTTCTCTCCACTGAGGTATTCTTGGAATTCATTCTTGGAGCATGCAGGCCCAGTATCTTATCCCTTCGAGCTTTTGAGATTCTTTCTATTCGTTGACTTTTTAGGACGAAAGTCCTTTTAGTAATGGATAAAACCCTTCAGGTTATTTTCCATATTTATGCTTATATTCACTGATTGAGCTTATGCATAGCTTCCCCAAGTCACTTATACCTTGCTAGGACTGATGGTTGGGTTACCAGTTGGTTCGATTGGTTTTTAGAATAATTTTCTATTTAGAAGTCTTCGCTGGATCCAAATGGCACTGGACAAGAACTTCAGTGAAACGATCTCGAATGTGAATTCTGACTGCTCCAGCAATCAAGAATATCAATTTTAGGCTAGATAAAACTTTGGTTTGGGTCCCGATGCATTGGACCTCATTTCGACCTATCAATTGAAAAGTTGAAAACTTAAAAGTGTAGGTATGGGACCCACATTTGGTTGAAACAACTCGAATTGAAAATCTAAATTCTCTAACACATTCAAAATGTCAAATTTAGTGTGGTTACATATTTTGTTTATGAAAATTGGATTCCGGATGCATCTCGAGGCATTGGCCGAAACTTGGAATAAATTCAAAGTTTTCACGGTCATTTAGTACTAAAAACTACATCACAATCGTGGCACGCATAGGTTTTGCCCTAGCTGAGGGACTATGAAGGGCTATTTAAATACTTATTATGGATGAGAATTGGCCATCTTCTTCTTCCATTGAGACCTAGAAACCCTAACATGGTGTGCCTATAACCAATTGGCTATGATGGGTGAATTCAAAGCTTGATTATCATCTTTTATCGTGATTTATCTTCAAATTTAAGGTAAGAATCCCTTGAATTCATGCTTGAATTTTCTAGTTTGGACCCAAAACCCTAATTTAGCTTAGGGCTTGATTTTAAACCAAAGTATGCTTAATTTTCACCCATTTTATGAGGGTTCTGATTCCTTTTTCATGTCTGAACATTGGTTGGCCTCATAAACTCAATTTTCGTATGTGGGACCTATTTGGTGTTTTAGTGTCATTTTTGGACCCAAAGAATAATAGTTCATTGTGGGTATCATTAAACTCATATTGATTAGTAGATTATGTTTTTAATAGAACGATGGAATTTTGGGGAATGTGATGTAAAAACGAGCATGTGGCGCATAATGTGAGGTTATGCCGTTCGGCCTCGAGGTAGGCTTCTATCTGCTTTTCTTCGTAGATAATGTTTGATATATATTACATATGAGTGTAGATGTTAGTCTTGATTATGCATAGAATAAATCAGTCTTGGTTGTTGATGGTTGGGGATTAGATGAGGGTTTTGGACCAGTAAGATGGTATGTTTATAACCCTTGAGAATCCTATTGCCTTCTTCCTATTTTAGATTAGTTTGTATCATGGATACGATATAATGCTAGGTTTGGGATGTGGTTTTAGCATAGTAAGATGATTAGCATATTTTAATTTTATTAGACTAGTGTGGGGGTATTGAAATCGTGATTTGGGTAGAGCTGACTTAATGTAATACCCCATGATTTTTCCTAGCCTAAACTCGTCCTGAAAATGACAAGGATTATCTTCTAGAATGAGTGATGTTTAATTCATGTGAAATTCTTTAGATTTGGACTTTCCATGGCATAAGATATTAAATTATCTTTCCAACAATATAAGAGTCGCCTAAATCCGATAATTAGGTAAGAAGTTATGGCTATTTTAAGTTTCAGTCGTAAAACACTGTGATTTAGGTCCTTAGCATATCGTGGAGAAATGTAAAATCATCATTGTCAATTTCCAGTGAGACTCCATGATTTTGTCGAGTTACAAAGAGGCCCAATTTCCCGTTTGGAAATTTCCAGTGTCAGTCCGCGATACTGGCGCGTCGCACCAGTGGTCGAAATGGCAAACTTAGGGGCCCCATAATAGTGGTGCATTGCGAAGGGAACCCAATTCCCACTCTTCCTTTTTCCAGTGAGTCACTG
This sequence comes from Capsicum annuum, assembly GCF_002878395.1. Taxonomy (NCBI): domain Eukaryota; kingdom Viridiplantae; phylum Streptophyta; class Magnoliopsida; order Solanales; family Solanaceae; genus Capsicum; species Capsicum annuum. The sequence goes on along the minus strand of NC_061121.1, from coordinate 171,442,046 downwards.
CGATTATGGCGCATCGCAACCACCCAGATTATAAATGTATGTTTGTCAATTCCGTTTAAAAGTTAAAGGGGGCATTTTGGTAAACTATCCAACACCCATTCCATCCAAAAATAGAAGATTTATCAAATTTCAAAGCACTTTATGCTTTATTCATCTTTCTCCTCAAAGCAAAACCCTAGTTCATCATACTTCCTCTCCAAGAAACTCAAAATTTTTCCATTTATTCTCTAAGATAGTCCAAATTTAAGGATTCCCAATACAAGAACGCTAAAGAGCTATCTCCAAAGCATCAATAAGAATCCAAGATTCGAGTTTCTCATCAAAGATCATCACTTAAGGTATGTGGGGTTTGAACTAGGATAAATCTTTCATCCTTGTGCCCAAAACTTTACTTTAATTAAAAAATTATTGCAAGTTATATGATTTCCCATGTATTTCTAGTTAGGGTTTATACCCATTATCATTATTTGCAAGATCATGAGATTTCCCATCATTTAGAAGTTGAATTACATGACCTTATTCATATTTCTATGCCTTGTGCAGTAATTTCCAGATTTACATTACCAAGTATGAATTTTGAGATGTTTTAAAATGAGATTGATGTTTGGGTCATTGGACCTCATTTAACAATTTTTGTTTTAAGATTGTTTGTACTATAAGCACCCCATGACTAGATTATTTTCAGATTTTAGATAAAGAATCCACTTTATTTCAGAAGATTTGAGATTTAAAGAAAAAGCAAAGCATAGTTGGTTTTCTGTAAACCTTTGTATAAGTTCTAAAGTGTATTTCTTAAAATTTTGAGCATGATATTGGGAGCAGTATTTAGCACCGACATGGGTAAGTTACTACGGTTTTGAACCCCAGAACTACGTGCCACCATAGGTACTGAATATCAAATTATTCCTATTTCTATGTGGATGACTCATATTGTGATCACACATATTAGATTGTTCTATTCTGATGGAAAGGGCAGAACAATCCTAACCTTACGAGGGCTAGTCATGGGACACCATGGATGCTCACATGGTGTACATGTCAGTTAGAAAAACCTCCCAAAAGATGTCCCCTACTCTTAAACAATTTTGTTTGTCTGAAGCCTTTAAATACACAGAATAAGTTTTCAAGTTTCACTTAGCCTATGTGATTTGAGAAATAGAGCAGAACTATAGATTTCAGATCTAAGTGTGATGACTCACAAGATTTAGATTACATGTTTTATTATTCATTCTTTACTTCCAGATTTTAGATTACATGAGTCATTTACATTTAGCGCATGATTTTATAAACTATGATGATATTATTTACTTATTATATACACCCCCATATACTCAGTACATCATCAAAGTACTGATCCACATATATGTCTATGTACTACATTGTCTCATAAAGTATGTTCAGGTGCTCAGCCTCAGCAGTGTGATTGATCTTCAAGCATCTTATCTACATCCCTGCAGTTTATGAGTCCTCATAGTTCGAGGGCTTAGTTATTCCAATTTCCAAGTTACTATTAGATATGTCCTTACTCATGTCAGACAGTTGAGTCAGTTGTGGCCTATCTCAGTGACTCTCTAGATTCAGATAGTAGAGTTTTGTCGGACTGTTAGATTCAGATTTAGACCGTTGAGTTAGTATTCAGTTTTTAAGCATTTATTTTTTCAAACTTTTGAGATTTAGTATGATTCAAATATACTCAGAAGATTTTAGATAGTTTTCCACATATGTTATGATTTTTCATCTATATTTCTCTATTTTGAGATTCACGTCTAAAAAGGAAGCCAAGGTTATCTCAGGACGACTTGTAGTTCAGAGCACCGTGTTGCATCCTTAGAACCAGATTTTGGGGTGTTACAAACTTGGTATCAGAGCCTAAGGTTTAGAGAGTCCTAGGGAGTCATACAAGTAGTGTTACATAGAGTCTTGATCATCAGTGTGAAGCGTGCCACATCTATGAGCTAGAGGCTATGAAGTATTTTAGGAAAATCTTCTCTTTCTTTCATAATCCATCACACTTATAGCTATCTCTATCTTCTATTAACTCATTCTCTTTTATGATAGAATATGCCTCCTCCTAGAGATAACACCCGTTGAAATGATAACCAGCCACCTTAGCCTGTAGATCCTTTAAATGAGAATGTATCACATGCATAGTTTTGGGCTGCTTTTCAGGCACTAGCCCAAGCTATGACAGCAAATGTTCAGGGTAACCTTCAGGCTGCATCCCTACCTCAGTAAGATGGGAACTTAGCCACAACCAAAATCAGAAATTTTATGAGAATAAATCCACCAGAATTCTTTGGATCGAAGACAGGTAAGGACCCACAGCTTTATCTTAATGAGGTGAAGAAGATCACCTTAATTATGTATGTTTCTAAAGAGGAGAGTATAGAATTGGCTTCCTATAAGTTGAAGCATATTGATTATAATTGGGTAGTGATATGAAAGAAGAGTAGAGGGGAGAATGCAGCTCTCATAACTTGGTAGGTACTTCAAGATGTATTCTTATACAAGTTCTTTCCACTTGAGATGAGGGAAGCTAAGATAGAAGAGTTAATGAACCTGAGGCAGGGCTCTATGATAGTGAAGGAGTATTGCCTCATGTGTAACTAGTTGTCTAAGTATTCCCCTAACTAAATGGTTGACTCTAGGTTAAGCATGAGTAAGTTTATGACCGGTATGTCTAGATTGGTAGTTAAGGAGTATAGGACTGCTATGCTCAATAGGGATATGGACCTTCCTAGATTAATAATGCATGCTCACCATATTGAGATGAAAAATATAAAGGAGAGAGAGAGTGAATAAGAGGGCTAAAATAGGGCAGTTTGATCTTAGACAAAATAGGTCTGGAGGAGGAAATCGTTCGCAGTTTTAGAAATATTCATCTATGCCTGCACCTTATTTAGCCAGTGCTCCTGCACCTTAAAATAGGTAAAAATATAAGGGTAAGTCCTCTATGTCCAGATCTCATAATTGTGTGAGTAATAATCCTAATCAATCCCCATGTGCTAATTGTGGTAAAAATCATGGAGATAAATATTTGTGGGGTCAGAAAGGTTGTTATGGTTGTGGAAAGAAGGGTCACAGAATAAAAGAGTGTCCACATACTAGGCGAGAAAATAGAGATGTTCATCTCCAAACTCAGGCTAATAATGCACTAGTTCATCCTCAGGGCACATCATCTAGTACCAGTGGTGGTCAGCATCAAACTTAGTTTTATGTTTTGCCAATCCACCAGAAGCAGAAGGATTCACCCGATGTTGTGACTAGTATGCTTCGTATCTTTCACTTTGATGTTTATATATTGTTACACCCTAGATCGAGCTTCTCTTATGTAACCCCATTAGTTGTTGTGAATTGTGAGATAAGTTTTGTAAAGATCCCTGAGCCTTTCTTGGTTTTTACTCTAGTAGGTGAGTCAATTATTGCCAAACAGATTTATAAAAAGTGTTGTATCACCGTCCTTCATAAAGTCATGTTAGCAGACCTGATAGAGTTAGACATGGTTTATTTTCATCTTATTCTGGGGATGGGTTGTCTTCATTCCTGTTATGCTTCTATAGATTGCTACACTCGAGTGGTGAAGTTTCAATTTCTAGATGAGCCAGTCTTTGAGTGGTCAGGTAATTCAGTGTCTCCCAAGTGTCATTTCATATCTTACCTTAAGGCCAGAAGTTGATATCCAAAGTTTGCATTTACTATTTAGTTTGAGTTAAAGATACTAAGTCTGAGCCTCCAATAATTCAGTCAGTCTGAGTGGTCAATGAGTTTCCTAATATCTTTCTAGAAGATCTCCTAGGGATACCTCCCAATAGGGAAATAGAATTTGGCATTGACCTTCTCCGAGATACTCAGCCTATTTATAATTCTCCTTACCGTATGGCTCTCACAGAGCTTAAGAAGTTGAAAGAAAAACTAGGATCTTCTAGATAAAGGTTTCATAAGTCCTAGTGTTTCTCTATAGGGCGCTCCCGTCCTATTCCTGTGAAATAAAGATGGTTCTTTGCATATGCGCATTGACTATCATCAGCTAAATAAGGTTACAATCAAGAACAAATATCCTCTTCCTAGAATTGATGACCTGTTTAATCAATTGCAAGGTGAAAGGTATTTCTCAAAGATAGACCTTAGATCCGGCTATCATCAGCTTAAAGTTAGGGAATGTGATATTCTGAAGACTGCCTTAAGAACCCGCTATGGTCATTTTGAGTTTCTAGTAATGTCTTTCAGGCTTACCAATTCTCCAACAGCTTTCATGGACCTCATGAATCGAGTTTTCAAGTAGTATCTAAATATATTTATCATAGTATTCATAGATGATATCCTCGTATACTCCCGTAGTAAGGATAACCATGTAGACCAGCTTAGAGTTTTCTTGCAAACTCATAAATATCATCAATTGTTCACCAAATTCAGTAAGTGTGAATTTTGGCTAAGATCAGTAGCCTTTCTCTGTCATATTATCTCTGTCGATGGCATTAAAGTCAATCCCCAAAAGACAAAAATCATAAGGAATTAGCCTAGACCTATCTCTCCATCAGACATTAAGAGTTTCTTAGGTCTAGCTGGTTATTACCATCATTTTGTTAAAGGTTTCTCATCTATTGCATCCCCTATTTCTAGATTGACCCAAAATAAAGTTAAGTTCCAACGGTCAGATTCCTGCAAGAAAAGTTTTCAGGAGTTGAAAACTCGACTCACTTCAGCCCAGTTCTAGCATTACCTGATGGTACAGATGACTTTGTTATTTATTGTAATTTCTATGCCTCTAGATATTTGAAGCCTCAAGAAAAAAAATTACCCAACCCATGATCTGGAATTAGCTGCTATAGTATTTGCTTTGAAAATCTGGAGACACTATCTGTATGGTGTTTATGTTGATGTATTCACAAACCACAATAGCTTGCAGTATGTGTTTACACAGAGGGATTTGAATCTTCATTAGAGAAGGAGGTTGGAATTGTTGAAGGACTATAATATGAGTGTGTTGTATCATTCGGGCAAGGCCAATATAGTTACAGACACCCTTAGTAGGTTGTCTATGTGCAGTGTTGCTCATGTTGATAATAATAAGAAAGAGTTAGCTTGAGAAGTTCTTCATTTCTCTAGATTGGGTGTTAGGTTGGTTGATTAAGCTGAAGGTAATATTTGGGTTTAGAGTACTTTTGAATCTTCCCTACTTTCGGAAGTGAAGGAGAAGGAAGATATAGATTCCAGTTTGGTCAAACTGAAAGAGTCAGTTAAAGACCAAAAAGTAGAGGTTTTCTATCAAGGGGGATATGGTGTGTTATGATACCAGAATAGATTGTGTGTACCTTGTGTTGATGAGTTGAGATAGAGAATTATGGCGGAAGCACATGGTGCGTATTATTTTATTCATCCAGGTGCTGCCAAGATGTACTGCGACTTATAGGAAATCTATTGGTTGAATGGTATAAAGAAAGATACTGTGGAGATCGTACCTAAATGTGCAACTTATAAATAGGTTAAGGTAGAGTATCAAAGACCCGTGGTATATTGCAAGAGTTTGGTATTCCCACTTTGAAGTGGGAAGAAGTGAATATGGATTTTGTAACTAGTTTAACCCATTTGTGTTGTCATCGTGATTGGATTTGGGTTATTATATACAGATCGACCAAGTCAGAACATTTCTTCCAGTTCACACATCTTATACAGCTGAGGATTATGCTGAGTTGTATATTTAAGAGTTAGTCAGATTGTATGGAGTCCCCTTATCTATTATCTCAGATAGGGGTACTTAGTTTACTTCCCAGGTTTGGAGAGCTTTCCAGAAGGATCTTGGTACCCAAGTCCATCTTAGTTCATCTTTCCACCCTTAGAAAGATGGTCAAGCAAAGAGGACCATCCAAACTCTAGAAGATATGTTGAGAGCATGTGTTCTAGATTTCAAGGGTCGTTGGGATGAGCATTGGCCATTGATTGAGTTTGCTTATAATAATAGTTTTCATGCTAGCATTCGAATAGCTCCATTTGAGGCTCTTTATGGGAGGAGATCTAGATCACCCATAGGTTGGTTTGAAGTGGGTGAGGCCACTTTGCTTGGGCCTGATGCAGTGTTTAAGGCCATGGAGAAAGTTAAGTTGATTAGAGAAAGATTGAAAATGGTCTAGAGTCGTCAGAAATCCTATGCATATGAGAGAAGAAGGGGCCTTGAATTTAAAGTTGGTGATTTTGTGTATTTGAAGATTTCACCCATGAAAGGGGTGAAGAGATTTTGAAAAAAGGGGAAGCTTAGTCCCGGGTATGTTAGCCCTTGTAGAATTTTAAGTCGTG
>NC_061121.1:171420542-171432755 GCF_002878395.1 Capsicum annuum | reverse complement strand
AAGAACACGTTTTACTTGTGTCGGAATTTATCAACAATAGTTTTTTATCTTTACAAATTAAGAGTAAAGTATATGTATATTTTATTCTTCCTGAATTTCATATTGCACTAATTAAGTTATTTTGATATTGTGTCTTTTTGGTGGTTTAGACTTAAGTAAAACTAATCACGACCTGCCATTCAAAAAAGGCTTTTTCAAAGAGAAGAGACATCAAAGCATCCCTAAACTTGTTCTTTCAGCTTAATTTAGCCCTTTAACTTTAAGACAATTATTTAACCCCTTAACAACTTTAAAGTGGATTAAATATATATATATATAGCTTTCCATATATATATATATATATATACTAGTGGATGTTAGCTTTCCATACTTAGGTAATATGTTTTAATAATGACAAACTAATAATTGACAATTTGCAGAAATATAAAAGATCTTTAGTGATGAAAGAATATTTCGCACAAAGGCAAGGAGTATCCATCCAAATATCGCACAAAGCAAAGAGTATCTATCCAAAGAGGACGGCGTTGAATATGGAACCACATCAATTAAAAGATCTCTCTAAACAAGGCAAGCAATGATGATTGAACATCTTCCACAACAAGGCTAAAGGAAATGAGATCACGCCCTCTACACAACCATATCTGATATGGACATGTATGGCTGTGAGAAAGGAAGGTTGCACCAAGTATGGACATATCTGATATGGACATACCATAGGATGCAAACTCCTTTAATCAAGGAATCAATCCAAATCCTTGATTGAAAAGAAATCCCTTGGGTTTTGTTATGAAGAAATGAAACAGAAGCAACTAAAAATATAAAAGCAAACACGTAAGACAGAAGAACACACGCAAATTCACGAAAAACCTGAGTGTGTCTCAATCTTAGTCTTGATAAGAACTTTGTACTCTTTGTTTACAATAGTCACTAAAGAAAGATAGAATCAACTTAGCTATTACAGTTGAACCTATGTCACAAGATCTGAATATTAAAATAAGCTTCAGAACTTGTTTATACACATTTGTATTATTACACCACTTTGATGAATTGAAAGGTAACTCTTGTAACCCAATGGGGCTGAAAGTAGGCACCACATTGGTGTTCCGAACTAGTATAAAATAATGTATTGTTATTTTATCTGATTATTTACTTATCTGGATCATTAATTCTAATCTTTTTTATGTTCGAGTATATTCATCTGCAGGAAATTCGACAATCTAACTTGACCAGTCAACTCAGGAAATTTTCAATTCACCCTCCCCCTCTTGATTTTCAATTAGTAACAAAGAAGGTCTCACCAACAGTATTTCTTAACTGCATGTGAGTAAAGATCAAATGGTGAACTACCAAATTCTAGGATCTCTTCTTCATGATGGTCACTCTTCCAAAAGACCACATACTTTAATGGACAACACTGCTCCTATTGGAAGAACAGATTCAGAATCTTCATCCAATCAAATGAATTTCAAGCATGTGGTGTCATTAAAAAGGGACCAAAGATAATTCTAGGACTCAAAGAAAAATAGAAGGATAAGGACAAGGAATCAAGTAGTACTAACGTAGAGGACTTAGAAAATTTTGAAGTCACCAAAGAACAACAAAAGGTAATTCAAACTAACGTACGAACTATAAGTTTACTCCTTCATACAGTGAGAGAAGAAGAATACGACAAGATATCAACATGTGAAACCGCAAAATATATGAGGGATAAATTGAAAGTAACCTATGAAGGGATCTCCAAGACAAAAACATTGAATCAATGTTTGTTGGATTCAAAAAAATTATATGTGAGCTGAAATCAGTAGTGATGATCTATCCACACAATTGGAAAATCCAAAAGCCTCCCTAAAGTATGAGAAATCAAAGCTACCATTTCAGAAAATGGACCTCCACAGTATGATGTATAAATAATTACGAGGTAATCTCAATACCTACGAATGAAATTATATCAACAGATACAACAAAGAAGAAAAGAAGAAACCAGTGTCCTTTAATGTTATAAAAACTTGTGAAGAAGAATTTCTAAAAGAGGCCAACACTAAAGGAATGGCTCTCATAAATCGAGGAGTAAGATAGATCATGCAACAAAGACAACAGAGATCTTATGGAGGCAAAAACAATAATTTAACAAGGAATCATAATTGTTGTTAATACTGTGGAAAGCCAGGTCATATAAATAAAAAAGTCTGGAATTAAGAAAAACATCATCTAGAAAAAATAACAACTTCGGAGCTTAGAGTGATAAAGATGAAATTGAAGAAGAAACAGAAACAACCAACATGTGCTTCATGGCAAAAGGCGAATCAAGTGAGGTAAAACCCTATAATTTTCATAACTGCAATATTGTTGGATAAAATCTAGATATGATTACTGATGAACCTCAAAAGTTTATTGATGAATGCAATAATCTTGCTCAAGAAAATAAAAATTGGGAAGCTCGCTTAAAATGAAAACATAAAGAGGAACAAAGGAATTGGCAAATTAAACTTGAAGCATGTTAAATTGAAACTAACTTGCTTCAAGAAGAGCTTAATGATGCAAATGAAATTAAGTAGCATTAGAAGATCACCAAGTCACAGTTCTGTAAGATCAAATTCTCTTAAAACAAACTCAAGATCCTCATCAATATCATTTGAATCAGCCAAAACCTTTTTCTCTTTACAAGAACTAGTCTGTTATACCTGTGGAAAGAAATGGTACAAATGACACAGCTGTAGAGAAAATTTTAAAGGTATATGGGTTTGGAGACCAAAAGGAAGTACCTCTAACCCTCAAGGACCCAAGACCACTTAGGTACCTAAACAAAATTTATTTTCTTATTTTTCAGGAACATATTGGCAAAATCTATAGGAAAGAAATATGGGTCATCAATAGCAGATGTTCTAGACATATGACCTGCAAAAAAATATCTTTTACTTTCTAAATAAATAGAAGAAGGATCAGTAAGATTTAGTGACATTGCCAAAGGTGATGTTGTTAGAGTCGGCTCAGTATATCTCAACTCCTTATGTGAATTGATAGAAGTATATCTTATAGAAAGACTTAATCACAGCCTACTCAGTATTAAGCAACTATGTGATGTAGGTTTAGGAGTCTCCTTCAAAGCCGAAAGTTGCTCCATCAAACATGAAAAAAGAGATATTTCTCTAATGGATGAATGTGTTATAGTATTTATGTTCTAAGTAATCCAAATTTTTCTACTCCAACCTGTCTCACTATGCAAATCAATTACACCTATTTATTTAACAAAAATCTTAGGCTTGCCAGTATGCATGTCATTGAGAAACTCTCCACACTTGAAATAGTGAAAGGTCTGCCAAGACTCAAGTTTGAAAAGGATCACATTTGTGATTCTTGCTTATTGGGTAAGCAGACTCAAACATCATTCAATATCAAAGACATTGTCTCTACTATCAAACCTCTTTAAACAATCCACATGGATCGGTTAGGCCTCACCTAGACCGCAAGTATTGATGGAAAAAATATGTCTTTGTTATTATTGATGATTATTCTCATTTTATATGGGTAATGTTTCTTGCTAAAAAAATATGAGGCTTTAATAAATTTTGAGATTTTTTGTTGAAAAGTGCAAAGACAAGCAAGATATTTCATTGCCTATGTTCACAATGATCATGAAGACAAATTTGAAAATAAAGCTGTCGAGGAATACTATTCTTAGAACGGATTCTCTCAAAACTTCTTATCCCTCGATCACCTCAACAAAATAATATAGTGGAGTGAAAGAATCGATCTTTTAAGGAAACTGCAGGAACTATGCTGCTAGAAGAGAAATTACTAGATTATTTTTGGGCAGAAGTAGTAAGTACAGTATGTCACTTCATCAACAAATGTCTTATCATAACAATTTTGAAAAAGACTCCTTATGAACTATAGAGGGGTAAAAAACCAAATATCAGCTATTTTCATCCTTTTGGATTCAAGTGCTTTATTCACAATAATGGTAAGAATAACTTAGGAAAGTTTGATCCTCAAAGTGACAAAGGTATTTTTCTTGGGCACTCTGCCACTAGTTGGTCTTATTGAGCATATAATAAATGAACTTTATGCATCGAAGAATCTATATATATTGTATTTGAATATAATCAATCTCCTAGGATTTGAGTTTTAATGAGGAATAGGCAAATGATGTACAATTAAGAATCAAGGTAGATTCAACTCCTGATCTATCAACTGATGAGTCAACTACAGTCAATCTAGAGTAAAATCCTACTGAAGAAACATCTAAAACCAACATTCCCAAAGAGTGGAGACGCAATACAAGCTTTCCAAATGAATTCATCATCAAAAATCCAGATGATAAGATACAAACAAGAGCTTCACTACGAAACAAAGCATATGTTGCTCTTGTGTCTCAAATTGAACCCAAAAAGGTTAATGAGGCACTTTAAGATGAGTTTTGGGTTAATGTTATGAAGGAAGAGTTAGAATAGTTCAAACAAAATCAAGTATGAAATGTCATTGAAAGACCAAAAAATTTCTTAATTGTCGAAACCAGATAGGTCTACCGAAACAAACTAAGCCAGATAAGTCTACCCAAACAAACTAAGTAAAGAAGGTAAGGTTGTTCAAAATAAAGCCAGATTAGTAGCTCAAGGCTATTCTCAGTAGAAAGGTATAGACTACGATGAAACATTTTATTCTGTAGCAAGGTTAGAATCCATTCAAATCTTATTAGCACTTGTTTCTTTCAAACGCTTTAAACTGTATCAAATGGATGTAAAAAGTGCCTTCCTAAATGGCTACATTCATGAAGAGGTTTATGTTAAGAAACCTACTAGTTTTTAAAATCACACTTTATCCAAATCATGTGTTCAAACTTTCAAAAGAGCATTATTGTCTCAAGCAATCTCCAAAAGTTTGGTATAAGCGGCTAAGTACTTTTTTTATTGAATAATAATTACCAAAGAGGAAAAATTGATACTACTCTTTTTACTCAGAAGCAGGACTCTAACTTACTTATTATTTAAATTTACATTGATTATAGTACTTTTGGAAGCCCTAACATCTCTTTGTGTGAGAATTTTACAAATCTGATTAAAGGAGAATTTATAATGAGTCTTATGGGAGAACTCACGTTCTTCTTAAGATTACAAATTACACAAACCTCCAAAGTTACCTTCATCAGTCAATCTAAGTATACCAGGGAGATCATTAAAAATATGGAATGAAAAAAGAAAAAGCTTTTAGGACTCCAAAGAGCCCTTCTACAAATATAGATTTGGATACATTCATGAAGAATGTTGATGAAAAAATGTATAGAAGAATGTTTGGATCCCTACTCTACCTAGTCGTAAGTCGAGCCAACATTATGTTTAGTGAATGTAAATGCAAAGTTCCAACCAACTCCAAAAAAGTCCCACTAAACTATCGTCAAGAGAATCATTTGATATCTCATCGAGACATAAAACATCGGACTCTAGTATCCTCACTCCTCAAACTTTGATCTAGTTGGCTATTCAGATGCTAATTTGGCAGGTGACAAAGTGATAGAAAAAGCACAAGTGAAACATGTCATGCTCTTGGTGATGCCTTAATTTATGGCAGAGCAAGAAACAAATTTCATTCGCCCTATCAACTACTAAAGCAGAATACATAGCCATTAGAAATTGTAGTACTCAAATATTATGGATCATGCATAAATTACTTGATTTTTTAATTTATCTTTAGATTTTTTGCCTATCAGGTGTGATAATACTAGCGCTATCAGTCTGTCAAAATAATAAGCATTCTAGGGCCAAACATATAGACATTAAAAATCATTTTATTTGTGATCATGTAGAAAGTGGTGATTTTTGTTTACAATTTATTGATTCTAAAAATCAAATTGTTGATATATTGACAAAACCTTTACTTGAGGAAAGATTTTTCTTTTTAAGAAAAAAACTCATTATATTATGCTTTAACGATCTTTAAGTTTTTTTAACCTCTTATTTTTGATGTAAATCTCTAACAATTTTTTTCTTATCTCATACCCCCTGACTCACGTCTTTTTCTTTCTGATTCACCCCCCTTTCATGCCACATTTTCCTCTTTCCTCATTATTACCATCTTTTCATCTTTTGACTTCCCAATACTCCTAGCCTCCTTGTCTCTATGGTAACCTTATTTTACTACTCCCTCTTTCAACTTTCACCAATCCATTTTCTCTCTCTCTTTTTTATACCTTGCTACTTCCATGTCCTCTTTCGTTAAGTAGAACCCACTCCATTTCTAATCTCTCAAAACTCTATCTAGACTATATTTTCAACAACCTCAACCCAATCTTTATCTTCGAATCCTCTGATGAAGCCTCTTCCCACTCCCTCCAGTCAACTATCTCCAAAAGGCAATCTATTTCAAGACCCATCTTCTCTTCTATAAAAATGCCAACCCTCTCCTCCAGAATCTCTTCCTCTAGAGGACACGCACAAGTTCTGGACTTGCACTCAAAGGGAGAAGTTTCTCACCTTCAATAATGCTCTATTGTACTCGGACAGATTATCAATCTCTCTTAGTTGAAGGAGTTCCACTGCTATGTAAGTGCTTTTTCAAAGCCAAAGAACTACCTATGGATTTTCATTTATTTGTTTTAGAAGTGTTTGAAGACCCGGTTCGCATATTCTATGCAAATCTTTGCTTGTCCCAAGACAGTGGCGAATTAGAGACCTTAGTACTGGATACTCACATTATTCTCAATGATTTTCTAATTGAAAAGTTTTTTTATACTAAGTTTTTAGAATCATTCCTTTTATGAATGACACTTGGCTAGAAAATTTTGAAGTTAATTTTGAAGAAGCCACGAAAGCTGTCTTCGACCTTGATGTGAATAGTTCCTTTTTTGATCCTAAGTCCCTCAGTTGTAAGAATAGAATTTTGGCGCACATCATTATGACCACGTTAATTCCTCGAAAGAGATCTCTTAGTAATGTAACATCCAGGGAATTCTTTGTTCTCTATCCCTTGATTAAAAGGTAAAAAATCAATTAGGGTACCTGGATCTGCAAATATATGTTAGAAAGTATTGCTGACTCTTAAGCCTCAGCCAGCTTGCCCTATGGATTACTCATCACTAGAATTCTTCTTCATTGTGGAATTGATCCCTTTGCCTATCCAGTGGTAGAGGTTTTTGCCATATATTATTCTAATACTTTTACAAGCATAGGATATGTTCTTCTTAAAAATGATTAGTGCAAAAAGGAGACTGCCAAAACCCAGATAGAAATACCCAAGGTAAGCAAATTTGTGATTAACCCCGTGTATTCTTCAATCTAAGAAACTGAGAAACTTACAGATAGCCTCACAGCTATTGAAGAATTAATAGTAAGTCTCTAGGATTCAACTGCCAATCTGATACAGCTGAGCAAAGAGGCTAGTACCGACGTAGGTAAGGTGTAACTCTTTCTCGATGGTTTCAAATATGAAGAAGTAAAGTTGTTCAACAAGAAGTTTGCATAGGTTTAAACCATAAAATCAGAGACTTCCTCCTCCACCAATGAGCTTTCAATCTAAATCAAAAACTCATATTCCATCTTCTCCAAAAGGGCTGAGAAATCTTATGACCGATTTTGCACCAATATGTATAATACTTTAACCTACTTTGTGGCCAAGCTATAAGACTCTTGTCTATTACTCAAAAGGGGGTTTGTCCCTTTCTATTTTTAGAGCTATATGATGATATTTTAACACTTGTCTCGACAACTGATTTTGTTTTACTCTTAACTTAGTATAATCATCTTGTATACATTGTGTGGTTTCTGTGCATATATTGTGTTGTTTCTATTTTCTCTGCTTGTGTCTTTTTGATCATGTCAAAAGGGGAAGATACATCACATTAGATAAGGCTAAAACTAAGGGAGAGCAAATCAACTAAAGGCATTAAGTCAATAATACAGAAGAAGCTAGTCAACTACTAAAATAGGAAAGTCAACTAATGTTTAATATTTGTCATTATCAAAAAGGGGAAGATTGTTAGCTTTCCATACTTATGTATTATGTTTTAATAATGACAAACTAATAATTAACAATTTGCATGATATAAAATATCTCTAATGATGGAAGAATATCTCGCATAAAGGTAAGCAATATCCATCCAAATCTCTCATAAAGCAAGGAGTATCCATCCAAAGAAGACGGTGCTGAATATGAAACCACATCAATTAAAAGATCTCGCTGAATAAGACAATCAATAATGATTGAACATCTTTCATGGCAAGGCTAAAGGAGAGGACATCATGCCCTCTACATTTACATATCTGATATGGACATGTATGGCTATGAGAAAGGAAGGTCGTACCAAGTATGGATATATCTTATATGAACATACCATAGAGTATAAACTCCTTTAATCAAGGAATCACTTGATTGAGAAGAAATCACTTTGGTTTCCTTATGAAGAAATAAAGCATAAGAAACTGAAGAATATAAAAGTCAAAATATAAGACAGAAGAACACACACAACTTCATGAAGGATTTGATTGTGTCTCAATCTTAGTCTTTATATGAACTTTGTACTCTTTCTTTACAATAGTCACTAAAGAAAGAACGATTCAACTTAATTATTACAATTAAAGTTGTTTCACAAGATCTGAATATCAAAATAAGCTTCAGAACTAATGCAAGAGTAATCTACGAAGATGGGAAGCAAATACAAACAATAATAAATCGACAAAATTTATAATATGAGAAGTAAAAGGATAAAAGGGTAGAGGATAGAAAAACATATGCAAGAAGATAACAAAAGGGCAACCAAAGGGTGTATCAAACCCAAAGACCTCCCTTATTGATAAGCTACGAGCACCTTGCTCTTACATGACCGCAAAGGCGATTGAATCTCCCTTACAACTGACATTTCTAAATAAGGTTCAACATTTTCTTTTCCAAGCACTCAACACTCCCAATGGATTTTTCATGAATTCACCATCATCATTAAACAAAAACTTACTAATAAAATGTCTAAGGCACCTATTCATAGTAGTTTTCTTTGCATAACTAGCCTATTACAAAAATATCCCAAAAGTGACTATTTTGGATATAACTCACCAGGGCTTTCTTTATTCCTTTGTCATGGATTTCATCGAATCCAAGCTATCTTCCAAATATGATATTGCTTTATTATGAGCTCGGAGAAGGGACTTCAAGAACATTCTTGGATCCTTAGGGAAATTAAGGCTTGGACCTTATCATGTTGGCCTCAATTTATGTGATCAATAGCAGTGGCACCCATTTGGCTCAAAAGAAATAGCACATAAGGCACACAAGGATGGAATCAAGACATTTAAGCACATATGACTTCTTCCTTTCAAGTAAATCATCAACTTGGCATCCACATATTGGGATTTAAGTAACTTAAGAAGAAGTATGTCAAACAAGGATATAAATTTATAAGCAATACTCAAACGAGACAATGACACATGTGCCCTCAAGTTCTCAAGAATGATACTACCTTTGAGAAGGAGGTCATCATCTCTACTCATATAATAAGGAAGGGAATCACATGAATGGAGTTCATCAAAAGTAGTTTCAATGGATGACTCTGTCCTTGATCTACAAGTGGGGAAACATTGGTCAAGAAGGGAAACAAACAATGGTCAACTCTCTTGGAGATTCTCATGGCTTTCCTTCTTTAAAACCCCTTCATCTTTGTTGGAGTTCTTTCCCTTACACAATGTTGGTCCCTCAAGTGAATTGTGAATCCTGAGAAAGACTCTCATCATAGGGAAGGATACCAACACCCCCATTCAAAATTTTTTTGTCATGTGGACCAAGTAATAAGTTGGGAGTTCTATAATTACTGTATCCAAATTTGGCATCTGGGTTAAATGAAAAGAGTGGCCATAAAGATAGGTCTAGAAAATACTTTTTCCCCACTAGCTTTACCCGAACTAAAAGATATACTCTCTTCATTATCATAAACATCATTAAAAGCAAATGGGAGTAGAGAAAGGTATCACTCAAGTTAACTTCAACTAAGGTGCCCTTATGTATGTACAGACTATTAGATTCAAAATTATTACAATGAGTATTCTCAACAGTAAGGTCACATAAAGTAGAAGAGGAAGCAATTTCCAAACAATTGATACTTACTCTTTCAATGAAGGAATCCTCAAGTAGTCACATAACACCAATATCAAAGGGATTATTACTTAGGCCTTCAGAAGAAGTAAGCAATTCATCCTTATAAGTATCAAACAAGGTTGGGTTGCCATATAAAGGATCACATCCACAATCATTTTATAAGGAATTACTTATTGGTTTCTTAAAGATTCAAGCAAATCAAAGTTATCATCACCCAATTGATTATTCCTTTCCAAGACATCACATTTCTTTCCCTTATGTCATACCACACCTTCTCATAGTACCTATCTTGGATGAAGGAAAACTTTACTCTCTTGAAGACTCTATAACCTTACAAGAAGTATGGGGAATGCTTGGACACTCAAGGTATCTTGTAACGCCTCGAAATTTGGATCTCAGGACATCACACGGTGCTTAGAGGCTCAAATGACCCCAAGCTAACCCTCCTACTGGCATAACTCATAAACAACTGGATAAAATACTTAAATCTATATAAAGTTATAGAACTTCTCTGAACTTGATCAATATAAATATGAACTTTACAAGATTACAACTCTACTTTTACAAATGAAACTGAAACTAAATACATCAACTTCTACTGACTATCTATAAAGCCTCTACTGGTACTGACTTCAGATAGATGGGTCATGACTCCCAACTACCCAATCTCAATATGACGAAAGTAAGAAAAATATAACACTTCTCAAACTGTATCATTGACTCATGCCCTTGAATCAAAAGGACTCATCACCTGCTGACTAGAAGCTGCGAACTGACTGAATACGGTAACTGCGCTATAACTTGTACCTACATTATAAGGCACTGTAGCATATAGAAATATATGGGGGTCAGTACTTTAAGGAATGTACTGAGTGTATGGGGGTGCAATGTAACATTATAAATAATATCATAAATGATTATGAAAATCATGCATGCTGATGATAACAACTATCTTTGCTTGAATTAACTAAAATATATTCCTTGTAAATCATCAATGGTAATACAAGCATTATAAATCTCATAAATCATTATACTTAACTCAAACTCTTTAAATCATGACTTAGAGTGACTCGGTAACTCATGAAACTTGAACTCTTATGGACTTGGGAGTTTTTTATAACCGACATAACTACACCATATGAGTCGCATGGAGTCCAACAGTTTGCCCTACTAAGGAGAGAACCCCACATTAGCGGGGGTGATGTACTATTGCCAAGGAGTACAACCTCAATTTCTCAATCACAATCCCATACTCGGCCTCTGGCCCACAATCATCAATATCAATCCTATGGTGGTACATAGTTTCGGGAAAATACTATATTTCCTGCTCGGTGCTAGATACTCCTCCCAAACTCAGATCAGAACGCGTTAGGAAATCCACCTTAATCAATATCAACTCATTGGTCTATTTTAAAGACAAAAACATAAATACATATCGCATCTGTAAATCATAAACATCTTGTGGATTCCTAACTCGACTCAACTCAACACAATCTTTCTCAACATCAAGTACATTTGCTTTTCGAATCATTTTTAAATATCAAAAGCTTCAAGGAAACATCATAGGACTCATTCTTGACTTTCAATCTAAAATGCCGATATATATTCAATAGTCAAATTTCTCATGGAAAGGAATAACTCATGACACTTGTCTTAAATTGCTTAGAAATCATCGATACATAATGACAATATATAAATCATGAATTGAATTCTCAATTTAAGAAACATGACGGTGAAATAATCATAAATATCGAACTTATTCAACTCAAATCTCATAAATCATAAATAAAGAAATTTGGGTGTAAACCCACTTGCAAAATCATGTAATTCAATCATAGAAAGTAAATCTTTAGGCACAAGAACGAATGGAGTGTTCTTGTTCAAACCCCACATACCTTGATTATGGATTTGAATGAAGAAACTTGTTATAGACTCTTTTTCCACTTCTTGAGTTAAGGTTCTTGATGATTTTGACTTGGGTACCTTGAATCTTGAACCAATTTATAAAATCTATGATTGGATTCTTGATGTTCTTGGGAAATTTGTATTGGATTTTTCAGAGAGAAACCCTGGTAATCTTGATGAAATGGAAGAAGAATGAAGTTTTATTCTTTACTTGAATATATATAGAGGGTCAAA
>NC_061121.1:171388810-171420442 GCF_002878395.1 Capsicum annuum | reverse complement strand
GAAGAAACTTGTTATAGACTCCTTTTCCACTTCTTGAGTTAGGGTTCTTGATGATTTTGACTTGAGTACCTTGAATCTTGAACCAATTTATAAAATCTATGATTGGATTCTTGATGTTCTTGGGAAATTTGTATTGGATTTTTCAGAGAGAAACCCTGGTATTCTTGATGAAATGGAAGAAGAATGAAGTTTTATTCTTTACTTGAATATATATAGAGGGTCAAATGGGTGGAAAAGATTAAAATATCCTTTTAAAAATACCCCTTAATTGCTGAAAAATGGCTAACGACATCCGTGATAGGCCGTCACGAAATGTCGTCATAAAAAGGTCGAATTTTTTATTTTCTGCCTAAGGCTGACGACGTTGTCAAAAATGTCATCAAAAAGTGATGACGTCTTCAGAAATGGCGTCAAAAACGTGACAGCCCGTCAGAACCGTCGTCACCGTTTTCCAGCTTGACCATGTTGGAGTAAAATGGGCATAACTCTTTGCTCCAATATCGGATTTTGGCAAAATTGGTATCGCTGGAAAGATAATTCAATTATCTATATGTTGATAGGATTGAGCTCAAAAAATCCAAGTATAATGAGTGATATGCTCATTTGAAGTTGACTATACCAATATCCTTCCCAAGAACTCAATCGGTAAGGAATGTTTTCATATCCTCAATTGTTAGGACATCTTTTAGGCCTTAATACAAACCATCCTTGATTAAAAAAACAACCAAAGCACTATAATTTATTTCTTAAGATCTTGATTCATGGTTGCACTATTGGTTAGTGTCTCGGGGAATTACAAAATGGATCTAACTTCCTCACCGGGTGTCCGATTCGGGTGAATCTTATGTCTATGGAAAGCTTATCCAATTCTCCACATGATCGAGAGTAGAATTTAGGGAAATACAAAATGAGATAAATAACAATCAATTTGAAAGTCATCCATATTCACTCAAAAAATGGATTTAGGCTTAAGAAACGATCGGGGTATTACAATATCTCCCCCTTGGAAACATTCGTCCTCGAATATTGCTTTTTGGTCCAGAATATAGAGAAAATTGAAGACACACAGCTGAAACAACTTGCAAATCTAAATCTATATCTTTCTAAACTTTGAAGTACTTCGTTGAATGTATAAACTCATGATGAGAATATCTATACAGCTGGATCCGAGACTGGAAAAAAATAGATAGAGGACAACTGTAATTCTCGACTGAATCTGAGCTGATTTGCCTTCTTCCTATATTAAAGAGCGGGCTCATACTGAGAGTTTATAATTCACTTGATGTGATAAGGGTACAATCGTACTCATAGACGGCAAAAAGATAATTTCTGCAGGCATAGGTCATGAGAAAAAGGATAAGACTACACAATGGGTATTACATTATCTGGACTAGAATACTTGGAAAACAAAGATTGTTCAATGAATGCTCACAGACTGAATCACCCGAATCTGAAACTGATGCTTGATACACATACTAAACTGAATTTGTAGATTTTGGGCGTGAGCAACTACTTATCGAATTGCTCATACCTATGAAATTTCGAGTGGTAAGACCAGACTAGTTCAAAAAAAATGGAAGACCATAGAAATCTATCTGCCAAATTTTAAAAACTGGGTTGCTAGCTATGCAAACTGAATCGTACTAGATACCCATACTTAAGTAGAGGATTTCTTCAACACCCTCCTAAGGAATTCTAATGGTCTGAAGGAGCAAAGAACTTTAGGCAAGATCTAAACAAGACATCTGAATCGAAGATCATAAAATTACCATAATCCCAAAACTTGAAACCTAAACCTATGAATCATAAGTTAGGATAAAAGTACTAAGCTTCAAGCAAGGCAACTCCTTACTCTCAACTCAACCACACTTCTCAAACACTCTCTCGACTATACTATACCCTTTTGATACTATATTTGATCGATTCGACTTACAATCCTCACATGACACCGATACATCCATCTACTCATATCCCCTTGAACCAAACCCCCTCATCGTTTTTATGCATAACCTAGAACCACAAGATTCGCCACATAACCCCATTTTGAATCATGAACTCCCACACATCTACATTCTTACAACCTCTCACTTCAAGAGTAATTATCATTACCACTTCAACAACTCCAATCCACCTAGAACTCTAGCCATTTACTAATATGCAAGGCACTCATCCGCATGCACACAAACACGACATTCAACCCTATCTTCATAACCATATCCACATTCCTAATCAAACACTTATAAAGACTCTTCTTCATACCCTACACACCTTTTATCAAGAAAATTTCCATGCACTCACCTCAAGCACACCTAACATACTCCTTGCTAATCGAGTCCTACACAAATGCTTCACTCCAATATTCCTTCCAACTCATGGAATTACAAAAAATGAACACACCACAATCTTTCTAATCATAACACATTAATCTTACTTCAACTAACCATAACATGTATCAAAGACTTAGCCTCAATCTTACTTCACATTACCTCAAAGCCAAAGTAGGCATGGCACCTGCTATCATTGATAAGGAAATATCTCTTCTCTCCCGACTAAACAACTATTTACTACCACTATCTTGGGTAAGGAAAGATAACTAAAAGATTAGAGCATGAGGATCTGACATATGAATAGATACTATGAATAACTTGACACTCAACTGAGGCTTAAGGAATAGAGAATTTAACATCATAAAACCATCAAAGAAATACGTCTAGGGGACATGCACGATATGAATCTGAATTTCTTTCTTGCTGATCATTAAAAGTAGCGCTTGAACATTGGAATTGAACATATCACAAAGCTTGAGTACATAATTCATACATTGCATGACCTAAATTGGGAATTCATAACTATGAATTGTGATTCCAACTGATGAAAGGTCTGAGACTCCGCATTTTGGTAACTAAGTGAGGACAGGATGTTTTTATGGCATGCCTGGACATAAATCATGATCATGGAATCAAAATGCAAAGCATGAATAAATATAGGAATGACTGAAAAAACTAAAATAAAAATGGGTCGAGCAGTATCCCTTCTCACAGCTGTTCCATAACTTATTGGCATACCCACTAGAACCTGACAAACTAACCTGATCACTTGTTCTACTATCTTCCCCTTAGACTAAAGACATCACACTTCTTGACTCAATTATTAGGAACATCATTCATTGCCTAACTAGTCTTCCTCCACCTAGCAACCCCACGATACTTACTAATTACGCCACATACAACGACCCTAGAAAAAAATAAAGCATCCCCACAGAACCTGGGGCAAGATTTCTCACTAAGAACACAAAATCAAACTTAATTACAAGTTGATCAAACTTAAGATCTCGCATACACTGTCCAAGCCCATTAGATCACCTCTCTGTAACTAACACCATTAACTAAGAAATCATTACATCCACCTTCATAGCCACCATTCGTCCAAGCTTAATGCCTAGCGCTCAGCATAACTTATAACTCCACTTCACACACACTATTCTTACTTGGAAACTATAAAATAAAACATCAATAAACACTAGTCCACTTAAACCCCCTCATAACAATAATTGGTCATAATTATATGGCCTCTCTCATTTATAATCCATCAACACCCCCTTCTTCTACCCATCATTACTATCTATCCTTCATACACAACTTAAATTAGTTCATAACTCTCTAAGCCTCAACTTAACTTTCCCTTGCAATCTCAGAAGCATCTAAGTTAACAACACTCATACACTAAGTATCATCATCCATAACTTATACTTATCTTGTGCAACACACCGTCAACAACTCTTTTCATACCTTAAGCAAACCATTATTTACCTCCACCAATAACTTATTCTCTTTCTTCCATGAGCTGATACACAAGAACAATATCACTTTATCACTAACTCGATCACATGTAAAAGGCTCAGTTATACATACTTTCAATAAATCACACTTTCCACCCTTTCTTTCCACAACACCTCTAAACCAATTCTAACCAGCATGAGAAAACGAGATATACAAGGAGTCGCTAGTGAATCCAAATAGGCCTCACCCGGCTTCACTAGTCTTTGATTTGTATTTTGAAAAATAATTTAAGATGGATAATAAAGCAATTATGGTAGTGAATCGAAAGAGCCGCACACAGCTACACTAGACTTTCAGTTCCAACATCATGAAGATAACAAGGTTACAAGAGATAGAAACTCACCATACAATATTTAATAATCTAAGAATACACATCTTACTCTATCTTAACTGAAAGAATCATAAGGGAGAGGGCATAATATTGAACTTAGGAAACTTATAACACATTGGTAAGCTCTTCTCAGGCCGCTTTGTGAGACTTCTGAAATTTCTCTCTGGTAAGTCTGAAAGCATTATCTGAGGGAGAAAATTAGAACTCGCTGATCATGTTACCTTAGGAAAGTACATAGATAAGGAAGTATAGATTATCAATATGGATTTTGAGAAGGAAATCAGAAGTGCAACTGATTTGGGCTTATAGCATAATTTATAAGAAAAGCATGATAAGGCACTAATAGGGTACTTTCTAGCTTCATAACTATTTGTGGGGATTGTTTAAGAAAGTAATATCTACATAGAATTGAGTTTGACTGTCTGTAATATCTTGAAAATAAGGCGGGGATGCCTCGAATAGGGTAAGATAAGAATTTGTATAAGTTTCTCAATGAACCTTTCTATAGCACGATCTAAGACTTAAAAGAATGGAGACCTTTCCTAAATATCTTGTAGCCTCTCAATGAAAAGTATAGACGTCTCCGTACCATTCTACAAAACTCTACTACACACGGTTTCATAGACACCCTAGGACACCAGAACTCTGTACTTTGATACTAAGTTTGTAACTCCCTAAAATTTGGGTCCCAGGACATCACACGGTGCTTAGGGGCACAAGTGACCCCAAGCTAACCCTCCTACTGGCATAACTCATAAACAACTGGATAAAATACTTAAATCTATATAAAGTTATAGAACTTCTCTGAACTTGATCAATATAAATATGAACTTTACAAGATTACAACTCTACTTTTACAAATGAAACTGAAACTAAATACATCAACTTCTACTGACTGTCTATAAAGCCTCTACTGGTACTGACTTCAGATAGATAGATCATGACACCCAACTACCTAATCTCAATACGACTAAAGTAAGAAAAATACAACACTTATCAAACTGTATAACTGACTCATGTCCTCGAATCAAAAGGACTCATCACCTGCTAACTGAAAGTTGTGAATTGACTCAATGTGGTATCTACGCTATAACTTATACCTACATTATAAGGCACTGTAGCATATTGAAATATATGAGGTCAGTACTTTAATGAATGTACTGAGCACGTGGGGATGCAATGCAACATTATAAATAATATCATAAATGATTATGAAAATCATGCATGCTGACGATAACAACTTTCTTCGCTTGAATTAACTAAAATATATTCCTTGTAAATCATGAATAGTAATACAAGAATTATAAATATCATAAATCATTATACATAACTCAAACTCTTTAAATCATGACTTAGAGTGACTTGGTAAATCATGAAACTTGAACTCTTATGGACTTGGGAGTTTCTTATAACTGACATAACTACACCATGTGAGCCGCATGGAGTCCAACGTTTTTCTCTCCTAAGGAGAGAACCTCACATTGGCGGGGGTATTGTACTCTTGCCAAGGAGTAAAACCTTAATTTCTCAATCACAATCCCATACTTGGCCTCTGTCCCATAATCATCAATATCAATCCTACGGTGGCATGTAGTTTTGGAAAAATACTACATTTCCCACTCGATGCTAAATACTCCTCCTAGACTCAGCTTAGAATGCGTTAGAAAATCCACCTTAATCAATATCAACTCATGGGTCTATTTTAAAGACAAAAACATAAATATATATCTCATCTATAAATCATAAACATCTTGTGGATTCCTAACTCAACTTATCTCAACACAATCTTTCTCAATATCAAGTACATTTGCTTTTCGATTCATTTTCAAATATCAAAAGCTTCAAGGAAACATCATAGGACTCATTATTGACTTTCAATATAAAATATCGATATATATTCAATAGTCAAATTTCTCATGGAAAGGCATAACTCATGACACTTGTCTTAAATCACTTAGAAATCATCGATACATAATAACAATATATAACTCATGAAATGAATTCTCAATTTAAGAAACATGATGGTGAAATAATCATAACTATCAAACTTATTCAACTCAAATCTCATAAATCATAAATAAAGAAATTTGGGTATAAATCCACTTACAAAATCATGTAATTCAATCATAGAAAGTAAATCTTTAGGCACAAGAACGAAAGGAGTGTTCCTGTTCAAACCCCACATACCTTGATTATGGATTTGAATGAAGAAACTTGGTATAGACTCCTTTTCCACTTCTTGAGTTAGGGTTCTTGATGCTTTTCACTTGGATACCTTGAATCTTGAACCAATTTATAAAATCTATGGTTGGATTCCTGATGTTCTTGGGAAATTTGTTTGGATTTTTTAGAGAGAAACCCTAGTATTCTAGATGAAATGGAAGAAGAATAAAGTTTTCTTATTTACTTGGATATATATAGAGGGTTAAAATGGGTCAAAAAGACCAAAATACCCTTTTAAAAATACCCCTTAGTTGCTGAAAAAAATGCCTGACGACATCCGTGATAGACCGTCAGACCCATGATAGGCCGTCATGAAATGTCATCACAAAAAGGTCGAATTTTTAATTTTCTGCCTAAGGATGAAGATATCATTGGAAATGTCATCAAAAAGTGACGACGTCATCAGAAATGGCGTCAAAAATGTGACAGCCCGTCAGAACCGTCGTCACCATTTTCTAGCTTGACCATGTTAGAGTAAAATGGGAATAACTCTTTGCTCCGATATCTTATTTTGGCGAAATTGGTATCGTTGGAAAGATAATTAAATTATGTATCTGTTGATAGGTATTGAACTCAAAAATTCCAAGTATAATGAGAGATATACTCGTTTGAAGTTGACTATACCAATATCCTTCTCAAGAACTCAATCGGTAAGGAATATTTTCATTCGCCCAATTGTTAGGACATCTTTAATGCCTTAATACACACCATCCTTGATTATAAAACAACAAAAGCACTATAATTTATTTCTCAAGAGCTTGATTCATGGTTGCACTATTGGTTAGAGTCGTGGCGAATTATAAAGTGTCTCTAACTTCCTCACTAGGTGTCCGATTTGGGTGAATCTTATGTCGGTGAAAAGCTTATCCAATTCTCCACATGATCGAGAGTAGAATTTATGGAAATAAAACATGAGAT
Source organism: Capsicum annuum (assembly GCF_002878395.1). Taxonomy (NCBI): domain Eukaryota; kingdom Viridiplantae; phylum Streptophyta; class Magnoliopsida; order Solanales; family Solanaceae; genus Capsicum; species Capsicum annuum. Next base: position 171,413,131 of record NC_061121.1, on the reverse strand, counting down.
AAATAACAATCAATTTGGAAGTTATCTATATAAACTATTGGTGTATTACATATCCCTAGATAATCAACCATAAGAGGAGTTATATAGTTTGGGTGAAACCAATCATCAAGTATAAGAACACATCTGGGAACTACATAAATCTCTACCCATCTTGAATAAGTTAGTCTTCTTGGATCACTATTATAAAGATTTATGTAACCCTTTGGCACATAGATTAGCCTTAAGAATTCTTTCAAGTCACCCCATGTTTGCATAGGATTCCTTGCAATTTTACACTATTCTATGGTTGGACTTTAAATGTACTTAAGGGCATATGTATCTTGTTTTGCTTCACTTATAGGATAATCCTCGAAGACTCTTTTACATTGACATCCCGAATTAAGGTAAACTTTGGGATCCCATTCTCCTTTAAAGATGGATAGAGTAGAAAGACAATGACTCCTACTACACCCTCTATTTCTAACTTGGTTCCCACTTCCATATATTTAGGAACTAGAAAAAGAAGCTTGATATGCAATATCCCTTGGATTTGGGGATGCACATATATTTAGTCCCATGGAGAAACTTATACTATAGTTAGTATACCATTCATACCACTTTAACTTTGATAAGAAGCACTACAAGGTGAGGAATATGAATCTTCATAATCCTAGCGTACATTCTCACCATGATCCCCATTAGATTTGTAAATAAAATAGTTTTACCTTACATCACCTCTAGGCTTAGAGTAGGAAGTATAATACTCCTTACACGCTCTATCTTCCTCATAAGAACCATTACGAGGCTCTTCATCATCTTCATACTCACTATAAGAAATAGGATCATAATTCATATCACATTTTTCTTTGGAATAGTAGACCTTATTTTCATTCAATACTTGATTATGGCTATATTAATATCCCCCATAATCTCCATCTTCTTTGTAGCCATAACTATTTTCACTACAATCATAGCCTCCTATGTCATAGTCATATTTTTTCGAGGCTATCAAAGACATACTTCTTTATATCACCTTGTACCTACAAAATGAACAAACAAGAATAGTAGTAAATCTTCAGAAACACCCTAGAATTTTTCCTTGCAAAATTTTTGGTTTTTTGAGCATGTTGTCCAAGGTACGATTAGGCAAGCCACTTGTACCCTTTGGATATGAGTTGTACCCACTCCTTCCTCTCCTTTCTTACCTTGATAAGCCTAGTAGGGTAGCAACTTGTACTAAATATGACTTGGACTCCCCTCACTCATATACAAGGGAATGAGTCATATCTAGGTAAGTCATATAGTGTCTGGCACTTAGTGTAGGGTAGACTATTTTGGGCATGAGTGTTGTGTACGATTAGGGTGTGAGTTGTATACTTTGGATATTAATTAAGGGTGTTTAGCCGTGTCACTATCAAATATATGAACTAGATGGAGCCTAGGGTACAATTCAGGGTACCACGCTTACCCTAGGGTATGATTGACTCAAGTGAGTCGTACCCACTGGACGGCCAATTTTCACCTTTTAACTAGGGCCTTGTGGTCATTTCCTACACCCCAAACCCTAATTAACCTCACTATATAAGGGTATATATCCTCCATAAAGATATTTTTGATTGGATCATGCATCCTAAACTCTCTCTCTCTTAAATACTCTTTGGAAGATTGAAGGCTAGAGTTTGAAGGGTGTGCATCTAGTGGTAAAAGAAGTCAAATTTCTTGGTAGATCATCCTGATTAACATATTTAACTCTACCCAATGTTAATAACTCCAAACCTATGTATTTTACACTTGTATTAGTAAGTGTACATGGAGATTTTGAAATCAAATAAAAAGGGTTTTGTTGCCAAATGATGAATAATATTGTTTCTTGCTTAGACTTGTGTTTATATATGTTATTGATGATGAATTGCATATGTAGGTGCTTGTTTTGTGTGGTTTAACATGATATTCATGAGTAACACTTATCTTGATGATTTCTATCATAAAAATAGCCTTGTTAAAGGTATGCACATAAGGTATTTGTGAAAATGTCTAAGTAAATTGTCTAGTCAAATGTTGGTGATGTTTTGAATTATGGAAATGGCCCAATGAGAATGAATGATTAATAATTAATATCATAAAGGTATTGTGATCCATGTATTGTATAATTAATGACCTTGTTGGTAGATGGATAGTAGGGGATTAAAGTTTTTAATCACAAAATTAAATTTGAATAGCGCGTTAAACTAAAATATGGTGAGAACATATTGTAAGCTTGATAATAAAATATAAATATTTGTGTGTTTCTTGATTACCATAAATTGAATTGAATGATGAATTGAAATAAGAAATTTAGCCTATTGAGGTGATTAGTAGTTAAGTGGCTGTGCGAAGGCTAAATATATACCTATGATATTGGTCTAGTATAAATGAATGAGGTAAGATATTGTGAATGAATGTGAATGCTTGGTAAATGGTTGGTAAAGGCCTTGTTGGCCATACAAAGAGTAAGTGATTTTCCTTGATATTCGATTGGCTAAATGGGTCATAGTCCCTAAAACAAAAACTTGAATTATGTTTTAATAAAAAAGTATGTATAATAATAGTAATGAGGGATGATTGGTTCGTAGAGGTATTGGTGACCATAAATGAACTTCCATTGTGTTATAAACTAAGGCCTTGGGCCTATCGATGCGGTTAATGGCTAATTTGGGTTGTCAAGGAACATGTGGTCATCTATAGTGTTGATATGTAGCCTTGGTGGCTAGAATTACTTAAATGAGTTCGATTCCTTATGTGTTAAATTATATGGATGTTTATCCGTGAGTAAGGAGGGCTAGAGTCCAAATGTCAATTATTGATGATATAAGAATGTGTGTTGGTTTGTTGTCTGAGTCCACTTACTATAAGATGTATACCAGTTTGTGGTCTGAGTCTACTCAACATGGGAGTTAGTTCGTGGTCCAAATTTATTTACCATATGAGTTGAGTTGGTTTATGGTTCGAGTCCATTTACCATATGAGGCGTGTTGGTTTGTGGTATAATTCCACTTATGAGATAAGGCATGTTGGTTTGTAGTCCAAATACACTTACCATATGAGGTATGTTGGTTCGTGGTCCAAGTCTAATTACCATATAAGGCGTGTTAGTTTGTGGTCCAAGTCCACTTACCATATGAGGCATGTTGGTTAATGGTCTAAGTCTACTTATAATAGAGGCGTGTTGGTTTGTAGTCCAAGTCCACTTACCATAAAAGGTATGTCAGTTCATGGTTCGTGTCCACTTATCATATGTGGTATGTTTTTTTGTGATTTGTGTCCACCTATTATATAAGATATGTTGTCTCCAGGTTCGTGTCATTTTGCCTATTGTAACATAGAAATCCTATTTGGAAAAAATTCAAGGGTGGAAGGTTGGGAAGTCCTTCACTCCATGTCTCATTAATGAATTTGAGAATGCACGTTATGACTTGTTCTATGATTTGGCACATTGTTTAACTATATGTACATGTATCTTCATATATACCTATACTTATGTAAATGTGATTGGATATGATGGTTTGACATAGATTTGAACAAATGTACTATTTGTACTTATCCTTGGGTTACATGTTAGCGCTTTGACTGCTAACCATCTCCAGATGTTATGTCCCCACGTGACATAGGGGCCCTAGCTTTATCTTTTTTTCTTCGCAATGACCAAGTGTTTGGGTGGATCATTTGTCACATTGAAGTGGTGAGCTTCCATTCTTCGAAAGGCATATATTTTATAGTATCTTTACCTTATGTTTTAGACTTGATATTGGCTATTGTCGGGGACATGTCCTGACATATGTTCATATATTTAGACTTTGGATATTTATAAAGGTATTATGGATGACTGTGGACTTTGGAATATTGGTTTGTTTGATGAATCTAATGAAGTGATTAGATATGTTTAATTTATGCCTTGTAGTATGTTTTCCGCTATCTTATTATATGATCAGGATTAATCCAACCTTTGTGATTTATAATGATAATTAGGTTGAGTTATTGGGGAGACCTCCAGTTCATGTAATCTTGGGATGCCCATATGACATATCCTAGTTTTGGATCATGTCAAGTTGGTATCAGAGCCTAGGATCACGGTCATTTGGGTATCCATAATACCATGTGAAGTAGAATCTTTTTTATAGGTGTAGAGTGCGCCATATTTATAAAAGATGGGCTATTAAACATTTTAGGAAATTTTTTCCTTTCTTGTGTTTCAATCTAAAGCTATAGAGTCTAAGGTCTAGGATTTCTCTAATTTTTTTTTTGCTATCTTTAAGATTATGCCTCTAAGAAGATCTGATACTTAGGTAAACTTTTCAGTCCTAACTGGGGACAATATGGATGGAGCTTGTCCAATTTTTGGGGTTTAGACCCGAGAAAGGGCTGCAGTATCTGACCATCATCATGGAGTTCCACCTATCCCACAAACCCTACTTAGAAAAATGACACTCCTCCTTAGTCCCATCAAGGGGATGCTTCTAATGCTGAGTTTTTCCGCTCTATCAACCACTTGACCCAATTGGTATCTTCTCAATACGGGCATGGCACTTCTTTTGCTACATTCTTAGAGGCCACAAGGGTTGGCCAATTCATGAATTTGCACTCTTCTATGTTTACGGGTGTGAAAGTTGAGGAGGATCCCCAATGTTTCATTGATGAAATAAAAAAGAACTTCTAGTTTATGCATGCGTCAGAGGTGCAAGGTGTTGAGTTTGCTTCCTACCAATTGAAGAATATGGCATACCAATGGTACGAAGAGTCAGATATGTCTAGAGGCGTGGGTTTTAATCCGGACGCGTGGGAAAATTTCTCTAGTGGCTTCCTTGATCGTTTCTTTCCTTAAGAGTTGAGGGAAGAAAAGTGGAAGAGTTTGTGAATATGAGGCAAGGTGGGATATCTATTATGGAGTATGCCTTGAGATTTTATTAGTTGTCTAGGTATGGTCCTGAGATGGTTTTTAGCATAAGAGCAAGGATGCATAAATTTGTTTCGAGATTGTCTCCTGAATTATTCCTTGAGAGTAAGGCGGCTTTGTTGATCAGCGATATAAATATCTCTAGGTTGGTTGTGTATATACAATAAGTAGAGGAAGATAAAAAGAAATAGGGTGAGATTAGTGAGAGGCAAGGTAAGAGGTCTCAGCCTTCTGAGCCAAGTGAGGTCCAACAGTCTAGTGGTAGGTTGTTTAGGAGGAAGAACTGGGTGAGTGGTAATTCTCAGGCCAGTAGGGCCCAATCAGAGCTAACCTATCCCCTTGTAGATTCTATGGTCAACATCACCGTGGTGAGTGTGAGAAGGGGAAGAATAAATATTTTTATTATAATCAAATTAGGCATATATAGCGAGAGTGCCACTCTCGAGTGGCTACTCGGGCTGAAAGATCCCCTATTGCTACTTTATTTACTCCTACACCAAAAGGTGTTATCTCTATTTCTGTTTGTGGTGCTGGCATTGGTCGGAGTCGCTTGTATGCACTTTCTACTCACCAAGAATAAGGCATCTCTGAATGTTATTATGGGTATGTTGAAAAACTCCTTACCCATGATGCATTGATTGGTATGTTCGATCCCACCTATGATTTTGTATTTCAATTTTGTTTTGAGTGATTTGGGCTCTTTTTTTAGTTTCTACCCCAGCAAAAGACTCTGTGGTTGTAGGGTATCTATAAGGGGTGTGTGATAGTTGTTGGTTATAAGGAAAATCTTTTTGATTGATAGAGGTAGACATGATTGCATTTGATGTCATTTGGGTTTGGCCCATAAGTTCATGCTTAAAATTCCCTAATGAGTTGATCATTGTACCAGAAGGAGTTTCTAGTAGCTGAAGAAAGATTCATCTCTTATCTTAAGAGCCCAAAGGTTGATCCCAAAAGAGGTGGCTTTGGTAAAGGTTCTGTGGAGGAACCAAAAGTCTGAGAAAGCTACTTGGGAGGCGGAAGAGGACATGAATTCAAGTATCTGCAATTCTTTTTTATTCTGGAAACTCATGCTTGTGAGGTGTCTTGGTGTTCCTAACTTACTTCATGTCTTTGATAGGCAAGTGATTAAAGTTCCTAATGCTTAAGTTGCTTCATAACTTTAAAAATTGATGGGTTTAAGTCCTTTAGCTTTGAATTGATTGAGTGTCCTTGATAAATAATGAGTTGGAATCCCAAAGCTAATGAAATGTATCATTTATTGGAAATGATCATGATGTGTGTCTTATTCTTGTTGTATGCCTTGCGTTCTATCGTGGTTAAAGGTTGGTTTGATGTATAGTAATATGTTAACTTGTGAATGTGTTTTCCTTACCTATCATTCGAGGATGAATGGTCCTAAGTGGGGGAAAATAAAACACACAAGAACTTGGCCTTGAAAAATTTTTTGATTTTTGAGCATTTTGCCCAAGGTACAATTGGGCAAGCCACTCATACCCTTTGGATACGAGTAGTAGCCACTCCTCCCTTCCCTCTCATACTATGAGAAGCCTAGTAGGATATCATCCTATCCTATATATAACTTATCCTCCTTTCACTCATATACAAAGGTACGAGTCGTACCTAGGTAAGTTGTATGGTGCTTGGCACCTAGTATAGAGTAGACTATTTTGGGTATGAGTGTTGTGTACTGTTAGGGTGTGAGTTGTACCTTTTGGAAATAACTCAAGGGTGTGTAGTCGTATCAAGATCAGTAAAGATGACCTAGGTGGAACCTAGGGGACAAGTCAAGGTACCACTCGTACCCTAAGGTATGATTGACTCAAGTGTGTCATACCTACCTGGATGGCTAATTTTAAGCTTTTAATTTGGGGCTTGTGTTCATTTCCTACACCTTAAAGCCTAAGTGCCCTCACTATATAAGGGTATATGGCCTCCTTAATGACATTTTTTAGTGGATCTAACATCCTAAACTCTCTCTCAAATACTCTTTGGAAGATTGGAGGCTAGGATTTAAAGTGTGTACATCTATTGGCAAGAAAGAGTCAAATTTCTTGGTGGATCATCTTACTTAAGGCATTTAACTCTTCCCTTATTAAATAAATCTAAACCCATGTATTTTACACTTTGATTAGTAATTTTACATAGTGATTTTGAAATCAAATGAAAAGGGTTTGGTTGCCTAATGATGAATAATGTTGTTTCTTGCTTAGACTTATGTTTATACATGTTATTGATGATTAATTGCATATGTGGGTTCTTGTTGTATTTGGTTTAACATGAGGTTCTTGAGAATCCCTAATCTTGATGATTTATACTATGAAATAGCTTTGTTAGCCTTGTCTAGTCACATGTTGGTGATGTTTTAAATTATCACAATGGCCCAATGAGCATGAATGATTGATAATTGATATCGTGAAGGTATTGCGAACCATATATTGTATAATTGATGACCTTGTTGGTAGATGGCTAATAAGGGATTAAAGTTCCTAATCATAAAATTAAATTTAAATAGTGTGTTGAACTAAAATATGGCAAAAATGTGTTGTAAGATTGCAAATGAAATGTGAATAGTTATGTCGGTCTTGATGACTGTAAATTGAATTGAATGATGAATTGAATTAAAGAATTTAGCCTATTGAAGTGATTAGTGGTTAAAAGGTAGTGTGAAGGACAAATGTATATCAATAGTATTGGTCTAGTGTAAATAAATGAGGTCAGATGTTGTATATGTATTTGAACACTTGGTAAATGGTTGGTAAATGCCTTGTTGGACTTGCAAGGAGTAAGTGGTTTTCCTTGATAGTTGGTTGTATGAATGAGTCATAGTCCCTAAAACATGAACTTGAATTGTGTTTGAATAAAAAGGTATGCATTAGAATAGTAATGAGGAATGATTGGTTCATTAAGGTCTTGGTGACCATAATTGACTTATATCGTGTTGTGAACTAAGGCCTTAGGCCTATCTATAATGGATAATTTGGGTTGGAAAGGACCATGTGGTTCTTTATGTTATTAATGTATAGCCTTGGTGGTTAGAATTACTTAAATGGGTTTGACTCCTTATGTGTTGAATTATATGGATGTTGAAAAGTGATTAAGGAGGGATAGAGTCCAAATGTCGATTGTTGATGATATAAGACGTGTGTTGGTTTGTGGTCTGAGTCCACTTACCGTAGGAGGTGTGCTAGTTTGTGGTCCGAGTCTACTGACCGTGGGAGTTGGGTCATGGTCCAAGTCCACTTACCATATGAGTTGAGTTGGTTTGTGGTCTAAGTCCACTTACCATATAAGGCGTGTTGGTTTGTGGTCCAAGTCGACTTACCATATGAGGCGTGTTTATTTTTCATCCAAGTCCACTTAATATATGAGGCGTGTCTGTTTGTCTTCTAAGTCCACTTAACATAAGAGGCGTGTTGGTTTATGGTCCAAGTCCACTTACCATATGAGGCATGTTGATTTGTGGTCCAAGTCCACTTACCATATGAGGCATGTTGGTTTGTGGTCCAAGTCTACTTACCATATAAGGGGTGTTGGTTTGTGGTCCAAGTCCACTTACTATATGAGGAGTGTTGTTTTATGGTCCAAGTCTACTTACCATACAAGGTATGTCGATTCGTGTTTTGTGTCCTCTTACCATATGTAGTATATTGGTTTGTGGTTCATGTACACCTCTCATATAAGATGTGTTAGTTCAAGGTTCGTGTACTCTTGCCTATTATAACGTAGAATCCTATGTGGCAAAAATGCAAGGGTGGAAGGTTAGGAAGTCCTTCACTCCATGTCTCATGAATGAATAATTCGAGAATTCACGATATGACTAGTTCCATGGTTTGGCACGTTGTGTAACTATATGTACATGTATCACCATATATGCCTACACTTATGTAAATATAATCGCATATGATGGTTTGACATGGATTTGAAAAAATGTACTATTTTATCCTTATCTTTGGGTTACATGCTAGCACTCCAACCGCTAACCGTTTCTGAATGGTATATCCCAAAGTGACATAGGGGCCGGAGTTTATCTTCTTTTCAAGCACAGTCACCAAGCGTTTGGGGGCATCGTGTGTGACATTGAAGTGGTGAGCTTCCATTCTTCGGAAGGCACAATTTTCGTAGTTTCTTTACCTTATGTTTTAGATTTGATATTGGGTATGTCCTGACATATGTCCATATATCTAGACTTCGGATTTGTATAGAGGTATTATGGATGACTAGGGACTTTGGAATATTGGTTACTTTGATGAATCTAATGAAGTGCTTAGATATGTTTAAGTTATGACTTGTAGTATGTTTTCCGCTATCTTATTATATGGTCGGGATTCATCCGACCTTTGTGATTTATATTGATAATTAGGTTGGGTTATCGGGGCAACCTCCGGTTTATGTGAGCTTAGGGTGCCCATACGACATGTCTTGGTTTCGGGTCGTGACAGCTCCTCACCAATACTCGTATGAATCTCACCTTGGTGATCCTTATAATCGGAGTGGTGAATGTTGAAAGTTGCATATACTCCGGTGGTCAATAAGGTGTCAATCTCTATTTTGTGGCCGGAATGGATTCTTGTTTGAACGACTCAAATTAATAAAACTATTTATGGACTTGAATCAAAAAGTTACAATAATATTAAAAATAAACTAGAAAAGCTCAAAAGAAATAGGACGGTGCAAAAATTTGGACTCAATTACTAATCGATCAACTTAGTAGATGAATTACTAATTGATGATTGGTTTAAGAATCAAAAAAAGAGATTAGGAATCAAGAAAATGAAACTAAAGAATCAAACCTTGAGCAATGGAGTAATTCAAATGTTAAAATGCATTTTGGAAGCTTGAATTTTTCGTTTTGGACTTAATTTATGTTTGGTGACCCGCTCTAGCAGGTGGGGTGCAGGCCCAAGGCAGCCAGGACGTAGCTAACACTTGTTTGAAGTGCTGCAAAACCTTGGATGCAACTCAAGGGCATTTCAAAGGCAGATCAGTCGTCCCATGGCTTTGAATTGGCCAATTTGCCCTTCTAATGGTCCTTTGTGTCATCTTTTGTTGGAATCTCCTTAGATTCCCCAGTACAAATACTTTTTTCACTACTTTTCTTCCTTTTTTTTTTTTAATCAAACATCCAAATTTGATGAAGAATTCAACTTTAAGATAGCAATTTCTTCAAGAACACACCAAGAACATCAATCTTTCTAACTTTTTATCCGAAGTTCGGAATGAGTTGAAATTTTAAACGTAAGCACTTTTCAATGATCTAAACTCTTTTCAAACTTTATTTTACCCAAATTCTTCACCAAAATCTTTAGATTTTTAATTCACCCTAAACATCTTAAACTCAAGCTTAGGGTGATCAAGGCTTGGACCTCCTCATGTTGGCCTCGAGTTGTGTGATCAAAAGCGTTGAAGCCCATTTGACTTGTATCAAGAACTTATTTCTACACATCTGTATTCTTACACCACATTGATGAATTGAAAAGAAACTCTTGAAATCCAAGGGGAATGGAAGTAGGAATCACATTAGTTTTCTGAACCAGGATAAATTATTGTGTTGTTACTTTATCTAATTATTTACTTATCTGCATCATTAATTTTAATCTCTGTTGTGTTTGAGTATATTCATCTGCAGGGAAGTCGACTGCCTAACTTGACTAGACGACTCGAAAATTTTCAATCCCTCCCCTCTCTTGATTTTTGGTGGACCCTTTTTTTAAAAAATGACAAGAATTACATATTTTTATAGTCTTTTCTTTTTCTTGCCATGTCAGCCTTTGGGGTTAAAATTAATTCATTGTAGAGTTTTTAAGGGGTGTAAATAATTATCCGTGGAGTTAAAGAGTTAAATAAATTGAGAGAACAAGTTTAGGAGTGTTTTGATGTCTTATATTTTACCAATTATATACCACATTGGTGACAACAAGTCCTCCTTCAATCCAACCTTACTGGTTCAGAGATCAGACTATACTTAGAAATGCACTTCACTGATTTATATGGACAGTGCAAAGATCTTTTGCAATGCGAGTGTACTTAGTAGATTATGATACCTAATGATAACTGGATATATTTTTGCTAAGTTACTAATTAATATATATCATAACAATTTACTTTATTTACCTTATAAATGATTTAATTAAATTAAATATGCAAAGGAAAAGAACCTATAAATGTGAATGGCGCTATTTTCTTCTTCCTTTACGCACGAAATATGAAGGATAATGTATGTTTGCGAACTTGTGATAAATTAACTTGATTATTATTGATACGAAGGAATGTCACCCACCTAACTTGACCTGCTTTCACCAAATGCGTACATTCTGGTGCAACAACCTCCTGACTGTCAAATATATATGAACAACAAATGAGAAAAGGAGTAACATGTAAAATGTTTGGTAGAGATTAAATGTTAGAAATAACTTCAAACTTCTCGTCCATACTGTTAACCAATTATTCTTTCTGCCATAGCTTTCAATTCTCTCTATACTAGTGAAAAATATTCGCGCTCCGCCCGGTTCTTTCATAACTATAAAATAATTTCTTAATAACCTCATAATTCATTTTGAGTGTAATTTTACCCTTTATGAGCTTTTACTAATTTTTCCTCTTTCTATAGCGATAATTGGCTAACTACACATTCATGAAATATACATATACCAAACATACTAATCTTTACTAACCAATAATAACTTTAAAAAGGACAGTTACAGAACATATAAAATACAATGTCAGAACGAAGGTCAAATATAAGGATATGTTTGGAAGAAATAGTAAGAAAAAAAAGCAAATTAAAGAACAATAAATACATCTGTTAATTACTAATTACTTCCTGTATACTCATGTAATGTAATGCATAATTACTTACTAATTTTTTCTAATTGAATTACAATAAGTATAAGTAAATGAAAAATTCGATCTCAAAAAGGTTACGAAAAAAAGAAAGTTAAGATAATGTAAAGTTAAAAGTACAAAAGAAAATAAGAAAGTTGAAATATTAAACTGAATCCTTCAAATGTTTCCAAAGTAAATTATTTGAATTGCATGAGTAATGCATTTTCTCCACGTTTTCCTTTCATTTTTCCTACTCATATTTTTTTAATAGGTTCTGAATATAAAGACAAGCAACAATTTAAAGCATAAAAATGAAAAAAATACATATGCTACCTGTAATGACCCGAGACTATCCCCTAGTCGTTACACGGTGCTTACGGTTCCAAGAGACCACAAGCTAACCCATGAGCTGGTACCTACTGTGAGCACTGAATAATATAATCATGAATGCGGAAGAATAACTAAAATGTCATAAGGTTTTAATAATGAAATAACTACTGAATTATGAATCTGATAAAAATACTGAAATCTGAATAGTCTGAATAGCTAACTGTAGTGTCTGAAAAGCCTCTAAACTGGATACTTTGCGTTAATGGGACAGGCCCCAACTAACTCTACTAACTACTGAGAGAAAGACATGAAGTAAAATAATATGTCCTCAGATAATGAGGACTCACCATTGCTACTGTACTGCTGATGATCTGAGGGACTAAGTGTGATACGGGAATTGACGTCAGTACCTATGATATGATACATCATAGCGCAAAAGAAAGGTATGCGATCAGTACTTTAAATATACTGATATGCTAAATGAGATAGGCTGGTATGCATGGTTTCATGAATAGAACTAATAATTAACTAGATATGCATGTAAAGCATAGAGTACTAAGTAGAGAGCATGGAATCTATAGATACTGATAATGCATGAAAATCTATAAATATTGATGATGTATGACCAAGTATATAACATAACTGAGTAAAATCTGTAAACGGAAATACTAAACTAACTGAAATTTGTATGCTTTGGTCAAATAACACTAAGATTGAATAACTGAGTTGGGACTGTAACTGAGACTGTGGGAGGTATCATCTAACCGACATTCCCTAATTTGAGCTAATCGGGGTCCAAACTGTAACCCCAGTTGGAAGGGTATTAATACCATACCACGGGTACTAAAAATGGTTGTGTGGATCCACTAAACTGATATAATGTCCAAGGGACTAAGGATACCAAGCCTGAACTAATGAGTGACCCGTGCGAGATAGTCAAGCCTAATCTGACATATGACTACTCATATCCTACACTGACTATATAGTTCTGGAGTACAGGGACTGCTACTAATGACTCTTCCTATCTGAAAGCCGCTATTCCTACACTCGCTCAGTGCTAAATCCTACTCCTAACTGAAAGACACTTAAATACTAGACTGTTCTAAGTTGAATAACTGATATCTAACTATTTTGATAATGCTCATAATATAATCTGAAGACTATTCTGTAATATTTTGAGGCTAGACTAAATAAACAGCTATGGTTTTCGGGTATTCAATACCCCCAGGACTCAAAACAATAATAGTAAAATGACACTAAAGCCCTAAGGATGAAACATGAAGGCATTTATTTAAATCAATTACTCTTGTAGACATTTTATCAAACAGTGGTAGTTCAGGGTTTAAAACAATCATAGGAATGCTATGGAACTTATAAAAATAGCATGAATTCAACATAATAGTACTAAATCACGGTTTAATTCAATAAATAATAATATTAAAATAGGATAGTTGAATAGTAACGATAATTTCATAGTAACATGGTATAAAATCAATAGTGCATGGAGATTCATGGATGAAATCATAATTTAAAACATAATAACTTGAAAAGATTATAACTTGGTGATTAAAATGGGTTACTTGGGCTCCATGGATGAAAGGAATCCATGGATGAACATCTAACATACCTGAGATGAAGAAATTGGAAAGATTGATGGAGAGTTCTTTAGATTTGACCTTGATTCTTAAAGGTTAGGGTTTTGCTACTTGAGAGAATGTTCTTGATTTTGGGGAAAAATTGATTAGAATAATGCCTAATTAGGTTATAAGGGACTTAATTTCATGTTTGGGGCTGACTAGGACAAGGAAAAAGTACTTAAAAGCCCTTGGAATTAAAACTCAAAACTGATTGAAAATCTTAATTTTCTAGGCTGGCACGACGCGGTGCTATCGTGTCGTGTCACTAGAATTGGACAACTGACAAACTGCTCTATGGCGAGATGTGGGGAAATCATGGTCCTTCATTGATTGGGACCTGGAAGTTCACTGTGTTGCGGTGGTATCACGCTACGATACTGGAAATGGACAAATGTCAAATTGAACTATGGCGCGACACACCAAGATCGTAGACCCTCACTAAAATTTGCCAAATGGCAAATTGGTCTGCTACGTGATGTGCTAAAGGTTAAAATGATGGGGTTTTGTGACTGAAACTTAAAATCTCCATAACTTCTTACCCGGTTATCAGATTTGGGCGAATTTTATATCGTTGGAAAGATAATTGAATTTCCTACGAAATGGCAGGCTCTAAACTAAAAAATAATGAGTGTTTCAAAATTTTCAAATATGAATACTTATGTATTGGGACTTAAATTATGCTGGAGAAATATGGGGTGTTATAATATCTCCCCCTTAGGGTTATTCATCGTCGAATAAGACTGGTTAAACTGAGGGAACTAATGGATTGAGCTTATACACTGAATATGCATGTCTGATGCATGGAATGCATGACTGAACTGATTCATGAATGTACGACTGACATGAACATGATATGCAACTGAAACTGAGCATGATAGAGAAAAATCTTAAGAAGATTTGGTACCTTATACTAAATTTGGATTAGCAGAGAAGAGGTAAGGTACTTGTTTTGCATATCTGCCTCTGCTTCCCAAGTGCCTCCCTTGACGAACTGATTCTGCCAAAGAAATTTGACTATTGAAACTTTTTTGTTCCTTAGTCTACGACCTTGATGATCATGAATTTCGACTGGGACTTCCTCAAAGGAAAGACTATTTTGAATATTTACGCTTTCTAAGGGAACAACTATAGATGGATCACTAATACACTTTCTCAACAATGAGACATGGAACACTGGGTATACTAAGGCTAAATCTGAAGGCAACTCAATCGCGTAAGCTACCTTTTCAAAATGTCCGAGAATTCTAAAGGGATCGACATATTAGAGACTGAGTTTCCCTTTCTTGCCGAATCTCTTCACCCCCTTTATGGGAGAGATTTTCAAGTACCAAAAGTCACCAACCTCAAAGTCGAGATTCTTTCTCCTCATATCTGCATATAATTTCTAGCGGATCTAGGCAACCCTAAGCCTTTATCTGATCAACTGAACCTTCTCTAATGCATCAAACTCTAAGTCAAGCCCTACTACTGTGGCCCCACCTATTTCAAACCAACCAATTAGAGATCTACATCTCCTACTATAGAGAGCCTCAAATGGAGCCATACGGATACTAAAATGATAGTTATTATTATATGCAAACATAATCAAAGGCAAATGGTCATCCCAACTACCCTTGAAATCAACTACGCATGCTCTCAGCATATCCTCAAGAGTCTGAATGGTCCATTCTGCTTGATCGTCTGTCTAAGGGTGGAAGGTTGTACTAAAGTGGACTTGGGTACCAAGACCCTTTTGGAATGCTTTCCAGATGTAAGAGGTAAACTGAGTACCTCTATCTAAGATGGTAGATAAGGGAACACCTTGCAACATAACCAACTCTTTAACATAGAGATTAGTATATTCCTTGACTGAATAAGAGGTATGGACTAGTAAGAAATAAGTTTATTTGGTCATCATTTCTACGATAACCCAAATAGAGTCATGCTGATGGCGGGTACGAGGCAAAACCTATCACAAATTCCATGTTCACTTCCTCCCATTTCCACATAGGAATATTGAACTCCTGCATGGACCCACTAGGCTTCTGGAGCTCAACCTTAACTTGCTGGCATGTAGAGCACTTAGCTACAAACTCTGTAATATCTCTCTTCACCCCACTCCACTAATAGATGTCCCATAAATCGTATTACATCTTAAGTAATGTGCCTCATGCACTTCTGCAAGAATTCGTTGCCACAAATCATCTACACCGGACACACACAATGTACGCTAACAACAAAAAATACCATCTCCCCCTTAAGAGAAAACCTCTACTTTCTGATTTCTAACTGATTCTTTCAACTTAACTAGACTGGGATCTTTGTCCTGCTTTTCCTTTACCTCAAAAACTAGAGGTGATTCTAACTACTCTGCACTTTCATACACTACCTTCTGCTAAATCGACTAAGCAGATACCTAGTCAGGCAAGTTGATGAAATTTCTAAGCTAACTTCTTCTAACCATCCTCAACATGAGCTACACTACCCATAGATATTCTATTGAGAGCATCATCCACTACATTGACCTTGCCAGAAGGATACAGAGCACTCATGTCTTAATCATTCAATAAATTTAACCACCTTCTCTGATACAAATTCAAATTTTTCTGAGAGAACACATACTGAAGTCTTTTGTGATCTGTGAACATATCTGCATACATCCCATTCAAGTAATACCTCTAAATATTTAAGGCAAACACTACAGCTGCTAGCTCAAGATTATGAGTTGGATAATTCTTCTCATGAGGCTTAAGCTGTCTAGAGGCGTAGGATATGACCTTACCTCTCTGTATGAGGACATAACCCAAACCTACTCTAGATGTATCACAGTGCACAACAAAACCATTTGAACCATCAGGTAGAGTCAAGACTAGGGTTGAGGTGAGTCGAGTCTTCAACTCCTAAAAACTCTTTTCGCAGGAATCTGACCACCGAAACTTAACTTTCTTCTAAGTCAATATGTACATGGGGGATGAAATAGAAGAAAAACCTTTAACAAACCGACAGTAATAGCCAGCTAAACCTAAGAAACTCCTTATATCTAATGGAGAGATGGGTCTAGGCCAGTTTCTCATGCTTCAGTCATTTAAGGATCAACTCTAATACCATCACCAAAAATAATATGGATAAGGAATGCCATTGATCTTAGCCAGAATTCACACTTACTAAATTTAGCGAACAACTAATGAGATCTAAGAGTTTGAAGCACTACTCTGAGGTGGTCTGCATACTCATCTTCGCTACGGGAGTAAACAAGGATCTCATCAATGAAGAATATGATGAACATGTCAAAGTACTACTTGAAAATTGGGTTCATCATGTCCATGAAGGCTGCTGGGGAATTTTTAAGACCAAAGGACATGACTAGAAATTTGAAGTGACCATATCGAGTTTGGAAAGCTATTTTTGGAATGTCACATTCCCTGACCCTAAGCTGATGATAGCCTAATCTGAGGTCTATCTTGGAAAAGTAACTGGTACCCTGAAGTTGGCTGAACAAGTCATCAATTCTAGGAAGTGGATATTTATTCTTGACTGTGACTTTGTTCAATTGATGGTAGTCAATACACATTCTGAGAGAACCATCATTATTACACACGAATAGAATAGGTGCATCCCACGAGGAGATGCTGGGTCTAACGACTCCCTTATCTAATAGATCCTTCAATTGTTCTTTTAGTTCTTTGAGTTCAGATAGAGCCATTTTGTATGGCAGAATAGATATAGGCTGAGTATCTCAGAGAAGGTCTATTCTGAAGTCGATTTCCCTTTCAGGAAGAACTTCGAGGAGATCTTCAAAAAATACATCTGAGAATTCATTTACTACTGGGACTGACTTAAGAGTAGGAGTTTCTGAGTTAGAGTCTTTGACTCATACAAGATGGTAGACATACCCTTTAGATATCATCTTTTGGCTCTAAGGTAAGAAATCAACTGACCCCTAAGAGTTATAGTACTACCCCTCCATTCAAGGACTGGTTCATTTGGGAGCTGAAAATGAACTATTTTATTTCTATAATCAACTGAGGCATAGCATGAGTGGAGCCAATCCATACCGATAATGACGTCAAAATCCATTATCTCTAACTCCACGAGATCAACTGAAGTAACTTTTTGAGATATTTTGATCGGACAGTTCCTATATACCTATCTGGATATAATGGAAACACCTAGTGGGGTAGACACTGAAAAGGGCTCTGTTAGATTTTCAGGACTGACTCAGAAATTAACGATTATATATTGAGTTACAAAATAAAGAGAAGCTCCAGGGTCTAGTAAAGCATAAAAATATAACTGAAAGACCTGTAACATACCAGTAACTACGTTAGGAGAATTTTTCTAATCTTGGTAGGACTGAAGAGCATATAATCTGTTCGGGCGCTAACCACTAGTAGCACTGGAAGCGGCACCCTGCTGAGTTGGGCGGCCGAATGGAACAGACAACTGGTGGGACTGGCCCTGTCGGTGTACATCCCTACCTTTCTAAGAAACTACCTGACACTCCCAAATCTGATGGCCTGGCTTGCCACACCTGAAGCACACATCACTACTCGATCTACACTCACCCTGATGGTGTCTGCCATATTTCTGACATAAAGGATTGGTACGAGCACAGCTAACACTGACCTAGAACGTAGTGCATGGTGCCCTATCCCTATTGTCATTTCTGAATTTGGGTACTGGGGTATTGGCTGAAAAAGTTACTGGGTCTAAAGACCTCTGATGAAATAGAGGATAGTTACCACCTTCTGACTTTGGCTGATTGAAATTAAAACTACTCATCCTAGATTTCTTATTTTCTCTCTCCCTCTCCTTAATTATTTACTTATCTATCTGTTGAGCATGGACCATCAGCCTAGATAAATCAATCTCATTAATTAGTATTGTGGTCCTACACTCCTTGACTATACTATCAGACATGCCAAACATAAACTTACTCATCTTGGACCTACTATCAGCTACCACATGAGGAGCATATCTATCTAACTGAGTGAACTTGAGAGAATACTCCCTCACACTCATGCTGCCTTGCCTCAAATTAATAAATCCCAACACCTTGGCCTCCTTCAACTTTAATGGAAAGAATTGATCCAAGAAATCCATGGCAAACTCTTCTCATTCTATAGGCCCTACATCAATACCTCTATTAACTTTACAATACTTAAACCAAGTATAGGCTATATCCTGCAATTGATATACAGCCAACTCGACACTCTGAATAGATGTTACCCCCATAGCATCTGTTACCTTCTAAACCATATCTAAGAATTCTTATGGATCCTCTTCATACTTAGATCCCATGAAAGAAAAAGGATTCATTCGGGTGAAATCCTGAAATCTGGTTGCAGCAGTAATTGCCACTGGGTTGGCTGGAACAGCAGCTGGCCATTGCTACAAAGTACACTAGAGAAGTGAACGTAGCCCTAAATTCTGCATGAGAGACATGCTCGTCCAGAGGATCTTCCTGGACGAGGTGAGGGGCTGGCTAAGTTCCTATTCTTCTTTCGTTCTTCTTGGGAGGCAAGTTCTGTAAATGAAAGAAAGAAATAGATTAGACAGGGAGTTTAACTTGAGCTCATGCTCATTCGCATGACATGAATACTAAAAGAAAGGAAACTTTTCCTAAATGACTTGTAGCCTATCGTCCATAAGTGTGGCATGCTACATACCCATTCTCAAGACTTTACTCGATGCGGCTTTCAGACTTTCTAGGACACCTTATAACCTTTGGCTCTGATACTAAGTTTGTAACGACCCAAGACTACTTCCTAGTCATTGCACGGTGCTTATGCTCCGAAGAGACCATAAGCTAACCCATGATCTGGTACCTGCTGTGAGCATTGAATAATATAATCATGAATGCGGAAAAATAACAGAAATGCCATAAGGTTTTAATAATAAAATAACTACTGAATTATCAATCTAATAAAAATACTGAAATTTAAATAGTCTGAATAGCTAACCGTAGTATCTGAAAAGCCTCTAAACTGGATACTATGAGTTGATGGGATAGGCCCCAACTAAATCTACTAACTACTGACAGAAAGACATGAAGTAATATAATTTATCCTTGGATAATGAGGACTCACCACTGCTACTGTACTGCTGATGATCTAAGGGACTAAGTGCAATTGGGAACTTAGTGTCAGCACCTATGATATGATACATCATAGCATGAAAGAAAGGTATGCGATCAATACTTTGAATATATTGATATGCTAAATGAAGTAGGCTAGTATGCATGGTTTCATGAACAGAACTAATAATTAATTGAATATGCATGTAAGGCATGGAGTACTGAGTAGAGAGCATGAAATTTATAGATACTGATAATGCATAGAAACCTATAAATATTGAGGATGCATGACCAAGCATAAAATATAACTGAGTAAAATCTGTGAATTGAAATACTGAAATAACTGAAATCTGTATGCTTTGGTAAAACAACACTAAGACTGAATAACTGAGTTGGGACTGTAACTGAGACTTTATCTGAGACTGTGGGAGCTATCATTTTCCGACATTCCCTAATTTGAGATAATCAGGGTCCAACCTATAACCCCAGTTGGAAGGGTGTTAATACCGTGCCACAGGTACTAACAATGGGTGTGTGGATCCACTAAACTGATATAATATCCAAAGGATTAAGGGTGTCAAGCCTAAACTGACAGGTGACTCCTGCGAGATAGTCAAGCCTAATCTGACGGGTGACTACTCATATTCTACCTGGCTATGTAGTTCTGGAGTATAGGGACTGCTACTAATGACTCTGCCTATCTGATGGGGAATTCTTCATCCCTACACTCGCTCATAGCTAAATCCTACTGATAGCTGACTATTTGGATACAACAACAGCAACAATAACAAACCCAGTGTATTCCCACCAAGTGGAGTCTAAGGAGGGTAAAGTGTACGCAGTCCATATCGCTACCTCCGAAGAAGTAGAGAGGTTGTTTCCAATAGACCCCCGGCTCAAGATAAAGAATAGTTAGCAAGACCAAAGTAATACATAAAAATAGGATTGGTGGCATAACCGAAATAAAAAATAAGGACTAATAAAAATAAAAATACGAGAGACACGAAAATATGAGTAATATGAAAATTAGAAATAAGAAAAGGACACTCACCTAGTAATAGTATATACTAGTAGCTCCTACCAATAGACACATTCCTAGGGTTACTAAATTGGCTACATAAGAGCTCCCTAACTACAAGATATAACCCACCCTCACACTAGCTTTCTACCCTTATCTGCGACCTCTACACCTTCTAATCTAGGGTCATGTCCTCAGGCAGCTATAATAGCTCCATGTCGTGTCTAATTACCTCTCTCCAGTATTTCTTCAGCCTACCTCTACTTCTCCTAAAACCATCCAAAGCTAGCCTCTCACACCTACGAACTGGGGAATCCATGCCCCATCTTATCATATGTTCAAACCATCTCAGCCTTCCCTACCATATCTTATCTTCCACTGACGCCACTTCTACCTTCTCCTAGATAAAATCATTCCTAACTCTATCCCCTCTAGTAAGTCCACACATCCTACGCAACATTCTCATTTCTGCTACCTTCAATTTTTGAATTTGGGAGTTTTTGACTGGCCAACACTCCGTACCATAGAGCATGGCCGGACAGACTGCCACCTTGTGGAACGTTTCTTTAAGCTTTAAGGGCACCTTCTTATCACACAAAAATCTAGAGGCGAGCCTCCACTTCATTCAACCTGCTCTAATACGTTTAGAGACATCCTCATCAATCTCACCATTTCCTTGAAACATAGACCCAAGATACTTAAAACTATCCCTCTTACAAACATCCTGGGAATCCAACCTTACTACCACTCCGTCCTCCTACTTTGAGTCACTAAACTTGCATTCCATATACTCCATCTTAGACCTACTTAACCTGAACCCCTTAGCTTTAAGAGTTTGCCTCCGAACCTTCAATTTATCATTCACACACACCCCATGTCTCGTCAATCAATACTACATCATCTGAAAAATAACATACACCAAGGTATCTCATCTTGAATACTCCACGTCAGCACATCCATCACCAGTGCAAATAGAAATGGACTGAGAGTCGATCCCTGATGCAACCCTATTTCGACTGGAAAATATTATGAGTCTCCTCCCATCGTCCTCACCTGAGTCTTACCTCTCTCGTACATGTCCTTAATATCTCTAATGTACACCTCCGAGACCCCTCTTACCTCCAAGTATCTCCAAAGCACCTCCCTAGGGACTTTGTCATACGCCTACTCCAAGTCGATGAACACCATGTGTAAATCCCTCTTCCTATCCCTATACTACTCCACCAATATCCTTACCAGGTGGACTGCCTCTATTGTAGAGAGACCAGGCATAAATCCAAACTGGTTCTCCAAAGCGGGCACACCCTTCCTCAATCTCCGCTCAACCACCCTATCCTAAATCTTCACAGTATGACTCAACAGCTTAATACCCCTATAATTGTTTCAACTCTGAATGTCACCCTTATTCTTATATAACAGAATCATCGTACTCCATCTCCAAGCCTCAGGAATTTTTGCAAACTTGAAAATATCGTTAAACAGATCAGTCAACCACCTTAATCTTGCTCCACAAGTATACTTCCAAAAATCCACCAGAATTTTGTCCGGCCCTGTCTCCCTACCCCTCCACATCCTACGAATAGCCTCTCTGACCTTCTCAACCCTAAAATATCTGTAATAGTTAAGATTTTGGTTTTCCTTCGAGTGCTCCAGCTCCCCTAACTCAATGTTTCTGTCCCCCTCCTCGTTCAACGGTCCATGAAAATACTCTTGTTATCTCCTCTAATTAATGTGGACATCCTCCACCAAAAATCTACCATCCTCTTCCTTAATTCACTTTACTTGATCGAGGTCACGACCTTTCCGCTCCCTATCTTTAGCCAACCTATGCAATCTCTTTTCCCCACCTTTCTTCTCAAGCCCAGCATACAGACTCTTAAACGAAGCTATCTTGGCAGCCGAAACTGCTAAGTTAGCCTCCTTCCTTGACACTTTATACACTTCCCTATTCACCCACTTCTCATCTTCTTCTTTACTCTCAATCAACTTAACATATGCTCTCATCTTAAACTCTACTTTCTTCTTAACTTATTTATTCCACCACTAGTCCCCCTTATGTCGGCCTGCTCGACCCCTCAAAATACCCAACACTTCTCTTACAGTCTCCATGATGCAGCTGGCAGCCCTATCCCACTAACATCCATGTCTCCCCTGCACTCCCACACCTTTATTCCCACCACCTTCTCTTCTATATCTAACACATTAATTGGCGTCAAGCCCCTCACTTAATTCTTGGTCGGCCCTCTCCGGTCCTTCTCCTCTTGTTCTTCTTGATTATCAAGACCATCACCAAAAGCGTGTGCAGGGTCGAAAGATACTCATTCGGAATGACTTTACAATCCTTACAAAATGCTCTATTCCTCTTCCTAAGGAGCATAAAATCAATTTAAGTCTTGGCTATCGTGCTTCAAAAGGTAATCAGGTGATCCTCCTTCTTCAAAAAGCTCGATTTCACTACCCCCAGCCCAAAGGTCCTCATAAAATCTAACAGGGCAGATCTCTCACCATTTCTATCTCCAAAAACAAATCCCCCATACACATCATCATAGCCTCCCGATAAAACCCCGATATGCCCATTAAAGTCCCCCGCTAAGACAATCTTCTCCGAGTTAGGCACGCTTCTCACCTCCTCGTCAAAATTCTCCCAAAAAGTCACTTTCACATCCTTGTCCAAGCCCGCCTGTGGTGCATACACACTACCAACATGCAGTGTAAACCCCCCAATGACCAACTTAATTGATATCAGCCTACCACTGACCCTCCTAACCTCCACTACCTGCCCTTAAAGCTCTTCATCCACTAAGATGCCCATTTTATTTCGACGCCTCTCACTTCCTAAGTACCGCAGCTTGTACCCATGCATATCCCTGGCCTTAGACCCTACCTACTTAGTATCCTGAACACACGCAATGTTAATCCTCCTCTTCTTAAATATCTTCACCAACTCAATAGACTTACCCTGAAGGGTCCCTAAGTTCCAAGACCCCACCCTTAACCTACCCTCTCTTGCCTCTCGCCTACCTCTACCACCCCTCACTGATCCATCGCTAACACCTGACCTATACCGCATACCCACCCTAGCCCTCTCCTCTTCTCCCCCTTCCAAAATGAGCCTCAGCCTTAGTCCCTGCAGACATGACCCTATTCTACCATTAACCCCCACCGCCATTACTCACAGAGCAAAACAAGGCTTCAAATAGACAAGCAAATAAATAAGGCAACAGTAGAGAAATAACAGTCATGCACAAAACACCCTATCCGGTCTAGCAGCTAGAACAACACAATAATTTCCACCAATAAGCAAAAACAACCAGTCACAACTATAGTCCTAAGAAACAAAATAATACCATATAATACAATATAATACAATAATACAAAATAATACAAAGAAAATTAATTTTAAAAAGTAAGTAAATACTCAAAGTTTAGATGTCACCAGGGTACTCTGCGTGATGCTGGTTCTGGCGATGTTGTTGACGAAATTGGTTTCTCAAGATGATTTACCTGGGAATAAGCCTGCCAGTGCATCACCGTAAAGTCGTTTGAG
>NC_061121.1:171324107-171385810 GCF_002878395.1 Capsicum annuum | reverse complement strand
TTACCTGGGAATAAGCCTGCCAGTGCATCACCGTAAAGTCGTTTGAGCGCCCTTTAGGACCTGCCAAAAGCTAGACTTTGGCTTGTCTTCGTACCAAACTAGCTTGTCTGCCTAGTACTGCACCCTTACCCATTGCCGATGTCAAGTCTCGCCGATAGGAACCCTAAACCCACCGACAATAGCAATGTCTAGGGGGGATAAGACAGAGGGGAAAAAAAAGAGAGAGATATAAAGACGGGGCTGGAGAGAGCTAGGGAGAGAGAGAAAACAAAGGAGAGATGACATCTTTACCTGTTGTCGGTGTTCTCTATGCCATCGTCGGTGTCGGCGTTAGCCGTTAGGTTCAGTGACCTTGGTCAGTTAATAGACATTATGCAAAAGAAGAAATAATATATTCTGGTTCATTAATTTTTCTATTTGACTATTCTAATAATGCTCATAATATAATTTGAAGACTATTCTATAATGTACTGATGCTAGACTAAATAAGCAGCGATAGTTTTCGGGTATTCAATACTCCCAGGACTCAAAACAATAATAGTAAAATGACATTAAAGCTTGAAGGACAAAACATAAAGGCTTTTATTTAAATCAATCACTCTTGTAGGCATTTTATCAAACACTTGTAGTTAAGGGTTTAAAAAAATCATAGGAATGCCATGGAACTTATAAAAATAGCATGAATTCAACATAATAGTACTAAATAATGATTTAATTCAATAAATAATAATATTAAAACATGGATAGTTTAATAGTAACGATAATTTCATAGTAACATATTATAAAATCAATAGTGCATGGAGATTCATGGATGAAATCATAATTTAAAACATAATAACTTGAAAAGATTATAACTTGGTGATTAAAATGGGTTATTTGGGCTCCATGGATGAAAGGAATCTATGGATGAATATCTAACATACCTGGGATGAAGAATTTGGAAAGATTGATGGAGAGTTCTTGAGATTTGACCTTGATTCTTGAAGGTTGGAGTTTTGCGACTTGAGAGAATGTTCTTGATTTTGGGAAAAAAATAATTAGAATAATGTCCAATTAGGTTATTAGGTACTTAATTTCATGTTTTGGGTTGACTGGGATAAGGAAAAAGTACTTAAAAGCCCTTGAAATTAAAACTCAGAACTGACTGAAAATTTCAATATTTTGGGCTAGTGCGATAGCGAATTGGACCACTGGGAAACTGATTTGTAGCGTAACGTAGGAAAATCGTGGTCCTTCACTGATTGGGACCTGGAAATTCACCATGATGTGGTGGTATCGCGTTACGACACTGGAAATGGACAAATATCAAATTAACCTATGACGCGATACGCTAGGATCGTGGACCCTCACTGGAATTTGCCAAACGGGAAATTGGTCTGCTACGCGATGCGCTAAAGGTTAAAATGATGAGGGTTTTCGACTGAGACTTAAAATCGCCATAACTTCTTACCCGGTTATCAGATTTGGGAAAATTTTATATCGTTGGAAAGCTAACTAAATTTCCTACAAAATGGCAGGCTCTAAACTGAAAAATAATGAGTGTTACAAAAATTTCATATATGAATGCTCATGTATTGGGACTTAGATTCTGCTGGGGAAATACGAGGTGTTACACTACCAATGGGGTTCAACCTACCTCCACAGTGAAGAGAGACTTTAACATTGGTCCATGTACCACTAAGCCAAGCAACAATGTTTGTTATTTGCACTATATAATTATACACTTACTAGTTTAGGTGTACGCACCTCGTGCGTGTAACTCACTTTATTGAGTTCAAACGTTACACTAATCTAGACATTTAACCGAATGATGTTAGATGAGCATCAATCATATTTTCTCAATAAGTAAATTGATTTCTTCAATAGTTTAACGTGCATCTCAATATTTATAGAAGTATTTCCTTAATAGAGTCCTATTTTAGGAGTATTTTTCTATCATATTAGGAATATTTTTCTAATTGATCAGTACAAGGAAAAATATTAATTGATTCTCCTTTTATATATTTTAGGAGTCCCATATATTTTAGGATTCTAGTTAATATAATAAAAATAATTAAATAATAAATTAAAAAAATAGTGAAAATACAGTTTTGTCTAAAGAAGGGTCTTTTAATGCAGGACAAAAAGTTCAATTATTTTTCTAAGGATCTTCACACTTTTAATATACTATAGATATTCAAAATTTAGTAGTATAAATATAGGATCTATGTAAAATCTACTGGGTTCGCCCATACCCCCATAGGGTACTGTAGCTCCACCCTAGTTTGTCATAGCTTTTGCTTGCTAATTAAATACATACTGCTAAACATTCCGTATTATTAGATATCTTCTACTCCATCATTTTTCATTTTAAAATATATGGAGTGATCTACAACAATATCATTAATACTGCTAAAATATAACTTAATTATATTTTCTACAACATATGGCTACAGAAATGGAACCTATCACTTGATTTAAATATATTTTGAGTGTCTTGTTTTTCACAATACCAAATGCAGTATGTGTAAGCGAATAGTTGTAGAAACATACATCTCATTTTAATGATATGTTTGTTGACAGATCAATGTAATGTTAAGATTAATAAGTTACTAAATTATTTCTTTGGCAACACGACTAATGTGTGGTGACAATTGAGATCTTTGAGTAATGATTATATCAAAAAGTCGCAGATTTTATTGAGTTAAGGTAAAACACTCATGAGGCAGCTAACGTAGAAGCCAAAGCAATATTTGATACTCCTTCAGTCTCGTATCACCACCAAAATCACCAGCATCACAACCACCACTCCATCAGGAACATGAAGATTTTGGTATTAGTTCAGATTTTTTTATAGAGAATTTGTTGAATTAAGTGAATCTTCACTTACACCAAAATGATGTTGGATTTTTATTTTCTGTCATAAAATTGTGAAGTCAGATATATTATCAGATTTAAAGTGAATTTCAGATTTATTATAAATGCAATTCAATTCAATGAATGACACAGTTATCCACATTTAATTGGTACCATAATCATCTACGTTCACTACTATACATTAACTTCGAAAAGAATTAATTTTAACAACAAAGACGATTAAGTTGGTTGATGACTTTTAGCTGTCTAACAAAATACAAATGGGTTATTTTTAATTTTTCAATTAAGGAAAAGAGATGAATATAATATTAATGATGGAAGAAAATAAACTTTACTAAATCTAATTTCTGTAAAATCTTAAGGTGAAATTTTGTCTTTTAAAATTATGAAAATGGACACACACACACACTCAGAAAGAGAGAAAGAGAGAGAGAGAGAGAGAGAGAGAGAGAGAGATTTTATTAAATTAGAAGAAGTTACTTATTTTTATTAGCCTTTTTTTTTGTAAATGTATCCATATAGTGAATATATTTTCATACATGGTTGTATTATTTGGGACAACGGACATGGCGCTCTCTAAGTTCCGAACTCATATTTATCTTTTTTTGTGATTTTTTTAGCCTTCTTTATAAATTAAAACATATAAAATTTTACCTTAAAATTTTATAAAATATAAAAGATAGTTATATTTAATTCTTTCCATCATTAGTGCTACAATGATAATTATATCATTTCCTTAATTCACATAAATGCATTGATAATTTGAAAAGGTGAAAGTATGAATGTTGTTCAATTGTGGCCGAGATTTATGTTATGTTAATTAAGAGCACTACTATTTATTACTTTCTTATTTTGTTGTTTGAACATTACAGTTCTTAATTTTAGTTTTACAGATTGTTTATAAGAAATCTTCATTGATATACATAAGATATATTAAAAGGAAATTGTATTTTCTCATATTTTATTTAATATATGTAATACCCTACACTTTTTCTAGCTTAAATTCATTCCTAAAATGTTAAGAAATAGCTTTCAAAATGAAGAATATTTATTTCGTGTGGAATTTTTTAGATTTAGACCTCTCATTGTGTGGAAAATTGAATAAGCTTTCCATCGATACCAAATTTGTCCAATTCCCAATACTCGATTGAGGAGTTAGAGCATTTTTAAGTTGATAAAGTGCCACCTGGGCACTTGGCACGTCATGGAGGTGGGTAAAATGATGATTGTCAAATTTTAGTCGCCCTCCGCAATAGCCACGCATTGCGGAGAAGCCCAAATTCTCAATTGTCTTATTTCAGTAGACCGACGCGATATTGACGCATTGCGCCAGTGGCCAAAATGGCATTCCAAAGGGGCACCGCGATGGTGGCGCATCGCGAAGTTATCCCAGTTCCTAATTATCTTATTTCCAATGAGCCACCGTGATTATGGCTCATCGCGGTGGCTACCCAAATCGAAAAAATGTTACGTTTTTCAGTTCTGTTTAGAAGTTTAAAAAGGATATTTTGGTCAATTCCCAAAGCTCCAATCCATTCAAAACAGAAGATTAATCATATTCAAAGCACTTTGTGCTCATTATTCATCATTCTCTTCAAAAGAAAAATCCTAGAGCTCTAAAACCTCTTCTTCAAGAAATCAAAATCCTCTACTGATTCTCCAAGGAAGCTTAAGATTGAGGATTCCCAATGCAAGATAATCAAGAATTCATCTCCAAGAACTCAATTAGGAATCAATAATTCAAGTTTTTCCATCTAATCATCTATCAAGGTATGTAGGGTTTATGATCAGGAATTTTCTTCCATCCTTGTGCCCAAAACTAAGCTTTTAGATTAAATTCATATGATTTTGAATGATATTACATGAGTTTTAAATTAGGGTTCATACCCATTATTGCTATTTGAAAAGTTATGAGTTTTTGAGATATTTTAAAGATGAATTGCATGTCTATTTTCGTATTTTTATGCCTATTGCAGTAAATTACAGATTTTGAGATGAATTATCATTATTTTCATTATCAAGCATGAATATTATGATGTTTTGACATGAGTTTGATACATGGATTATTAAACCCCAAATTTATATGTTGAGATTTTGAGAAAGATGATGCTTTAAGCATCTTATGAGCTGATTATATCAGATTTATAATAAAGTTTTGATCTTTTGATCCTCAAATAAGTTTTGGAATCTACTTTATAGATTTATTGTAGATTACAGAAAGCAAAATAGCTTCATTTACAAATTGATTCTAATAAGTGCATAACTGATTTCATAATGAACCCTTATACGAGTTTTAAAGTAGATTTCCAACAAGATGAGCGTAGCAAACTAAAGGGAGTAGTATTTAGCACCGAGTTGGGTATGATTTTAAGGTCTCATACCCCAAAAATATGTGCCACCGTAGAATTAAGATTTGAGGGCATATGTGCCACCGTAGAATTGAGATTTGAGGGCCCATAGTGGGCTGAGATAATGATCACTTAAGATGAGGTTATACTTCCTGGCAAGAGTATGAAACCTTTCCCTAACATGAGGTTTCTTTCTTAGGAGGACAAGACGTTGGATTCCATGTAGCTCACATGGTTTATGTCAGTTGAAAGAACCTCCCTATCATTAAAGATTTTCAGAACAGTTTTAAAGTATTTTTCCTTACTAGTAAAGAAAAGCTTTGAAAGATTTCCTTAAGATAAAGTGTTTTCCCTACAGTTTAATAGTAAAGCTTTTTAGAAAACTAAGTATAAAGGCTCACAATTTACTTAGATTGTGCTTTACAGAAAGATAACAGTTACAGACTTCAACTTTTAGATTTCAGATTTTTAAAAATGAGCTCTTTCTACACTTAGATAATATGATTTACGGACAGAATACAAGCATAACTTTGAGAACTAAATATTATGACTCACTAGATTTCTAATGTATGATTGATTTATTATTCATGATCTCCGTATTTCAGATATTCCAGCTTATGTGAGTCATTTACATTTAACAAGTATTATTTTATAAATTATGATGATGAGATGATGTTTTACTTATGCATTTCACCCCCATATACTCAGTACATCCTCAAAGTACTGATCCACATATATGTCTATGTGCTACATTGTCTCATAATGTAGGTTTAGGTCAGTATCAGCAGCGTGAGTAGTCCGAGCATCTTCATTCTACATTCTACAGTTGGTGAGTCCTCATAGTTTGGGGACTTTTTCACTCAGATTTTGCAGCTTATCAGTTTATATGATTTAGTATTCTTTTCAGACAGTTCGAGTAAGCTGGGGGTTTGTCCCAATGACTCTCTAGATGTTAGTAGTAGAGGCTTCTCAGACTACTAGTTGTGACTTAGCTTATTTAGTATTGATGTTTCATACATTATATTCAGGTTATTCTTAGTTATTTCAGACATTTTTCGCATTCAATATGACTTTCATGTCTATATTACCTTGATTATGAGATTTATATCTACTAGAAGACAGGTAGGGTTAGCTTAAGACTACTCGTAGTCTTAAGCACTGTGTGATGTCTTAGGATCAAATTTCGGAGCGTTACAATATATTTCATAAGTTCGAATATAATTCTCTTCATTAATTTAAAAACACAAAAATAATAGACCAGCCCATAGAGATGTCACGTCAATAGGTCTATGACCTTCTTTATAGATATATATATATATATATATATGGATGCAATTAAAATTTAAAATTAAGAATTATGGAGAATGGAAGTGGGAGAATATATAAGTGCATATTAAGATATCTAATAAAGAAGACAATTGTAGTCGGAAGTGAAAAATTGAATAATTAAATTTAAGGACTTTTTGAGCTATTGCAAATAAATAAATAGATAAACAAAGGAGAAATTATCAAAAAAAATTAAAAAATATATAAACAATTTTGTAGGCCAAAGAAATATGCCACATCATTTTAAATTTATTACTCATAATATTAAAAAGTACATAAGCAAAAGTAAAGCACGAAAATACTATACTAATAAAGAAAGTAAGAGAAGAATTAGCGGAATAAAAAAAAGAGAAATGCACTACTTATGGCTCCTTTTTATCAGATTTGCTATTTTAATATCTTTCTCCTTTTTCATTCTCTTTTTTTCCACAATTGTTTCACACCCCCCACATGGAAATACACATAACCTTTAGATCTCCAAAAAGTATTTTTCTAGATCTCCGTCTAATTGATAAAAATTTCAAAAATAGATTGATTCTTTCTCTAAATATTTTTTCTTACTTTTTGATCCTCTCATCACTCTTTCTATAAATTCCTCAATTAGAACAGAAAAATTAGTCAGTATATATCTTCTTGTGGAAGTAAGTATGGTGCAACATGATTGATTCTTTCTCCAAATAATTTTTCTTGCTCTTTTATTCTCTCATCACTCTTTCTATAAATTCTTCAATCAGAATAAAAAAAATTGTTAGTATTATTTTCTTGTAGAAGAAATTATGGTGCAACATCTTCTGAATAAGCCTTTTTGTCCAAGAAAAATATCACATAACTTTTGACGTTATGCAAGAGGTTTTTAGAAGATCATGAGATAGTTTCTCTCTCTTCTCTAAAGAAAATCTCATTTCAGGAGAAGAGGCACAGTTAAAAAGTATATTGTTGTTGGATATAATACTCAAGATCTTTTAGTTCTTTTAAATTTAAAAAAATAATTAATTTTGGAAAAGAAAGGATTTTGGTCTTTTCGTTTACCTATTACTGACTTGATCATTACTCATCAGTAAATGGGTAAGTCTAATTGCAGAATAATGACCAACATTAATACATATATTAAATCAATTTAGATTTTTTGTTAAGATAAAATGAAATAGAATAGATAAAAAAGGTCAAGAAAAAGAAAAAATAGAAAGGGAGACCATTAAGAGATGTCACATCATCAGCCTCTAATACTTTTTTTATTATTATATATAGATTTATCTATAATATATTAAAAGTATGAAGATTCTTTGAAAAGTGATTTGAACTTTTTGTCCTTCATTAAAAGACTTAGACAAAACTATCTTTTCACTATTTTTCTTCAATTTATTATTTAATTATTTTTTATTATATTAACTAAACCTCCTAATATACATGAGACTCCTAAAATATAATTAATTAAAATTTTCCTTTCTACTGTTCAACTAGAAAAATACTCTTAAAATAGAAGTCTATTAAGAAAATACTTCTATAAATATAGGTAATAAGATATGTACCTCTTGAATTTGTAAGTAAGTCTCCTTTCTTTTTTTTCCTTATGAATTGTTATATATGGTAAAAATAAATTCATCCAAGGACAATTAGGATTTGGGTTCAATTTGCATCATCATTACTTCTTTTTTTTCCAAGTTAATTAATATAATTCTCAATATTTGTATGGTCTACTTCACAGTTATGTATGTTCTTTTGTTTTTCTTTGTCACGGAAGTTGAGGTTGATGCTTTGTTTATGCATCTTGAAGTTGTTATAAGTATGTCATGTTAATATTTATATTCATTAAATTATGCATGTTCTTATGGAGTATTTTATCAATTTGATGCTCTCTCGATTTTTTAACTTTGCAGTTATATTTTGATTAATTAAGGTTAAATTTTTTTTTTTTTGCCTATTAAGAGATTATGATTTATGCTCATCTAACTTGATTCAGTTTCAGGTCTAGATTGATGGATTCTTAATTTTCTATCCCTCAACTTCTACACTGTTCTTGTCAACATAATAGAATTTAACTTGTGTGTATATATGTATCTTCTTTGTTTTCATTCAAGTCATTCTTTAGGGTCAAAGTTTTCGCTCATACGAGAATTATTTTCATCAAAATCAAAATTTTGTGATCACTATTATATGGATTTGTTTTTGTTTATAGGTAGTAGATGAATGTCGGTTGGTGTTGAAGAATTTCTTGGATAAAGGTTAGGTTTAATTGTATCATTTTGATATCTTATTTTCTTATTGTTTTATTTTAATTTACAGTTGACAGATAAATGTTAGTCAACTTTGAGGAATTTTTTAGGTAAAGGTTAAATTTAATTGTATTATCTTAGCATCTCTCTTAGTTTATTATTTTGTGGTATTTTATAGTTCGTAGATGAATGTCGATCAGCTTTGAGGAATTTTTGTAAGTAAACTTTAAGTTTAATTGTATTATTTTGATATTTCTTTTATCGTATTATTTTGTTGTAATTTACAGGTGATAGATAAATATTGTTCGGCTTTGAAAAATTTTATTAGGTAAAGGTTATATTTAATTATATTGTTTAAATAACTCTGCTTTGAATTTTTTTTTATGTAAAAGTTAGGTTTAGTTGTATTATTTTGATATCGCTATTATCATATTATTTTGTTATATTTTACACGTGGTAGATGAGTGTCGGACAACTTTGAAAAAAATTATGTATAAAGATTAGATTTAATTGTATTGTTTTGATGTCTCTATCATTGTATTATTTTATTGCAGTTTACAGGTGGTAGATGAATGTTGATCGGCTTTTAGAAATATTTTTTATAAATGTTAGGTTTAATAAATAAATTCTCCATTTTTACATACTCAAAAGATATTGAATTTAATTATTATATTCATATTTATTATTTAAATAAATATCCTCTTTAGTGTAACATTTAAATACAGGCGCGAGGGCGCACACCTAAACTAGTTTATTAAATAAGGAGGTTGTCTCCTCAATAATCAGGTACAAAGTTTGGTATGCCAAACTTCAATGTTTACTTTTTTACACACCAATGGTCAATGGAGGTTAAAAAAATGAAAAAAAAAAAAAAAACAGAATCACTTCAAGTCCTTGCACTTATTTCACCAGGTAGTCAAAACAAGATGGGACAATCACAAGAACTTACAACTTATTTTATACTACGGAAGAAAAATTAGTTCCAACTATTTTGTTAGGGACATGGTCCTTAGCAGATTTCTACTTGAGTTATAAAGAAATTGCATAATTAACTTATGCGGAAAACTTCCTCTCTCAAGGAGTAACAACAACAACTCCAATTCACTATGTTCAAACAAGATTTTAAGATTACAACTCAATAATTAAAACCTAAACTCAAATACCTAACTCAAACAGTTAACTATAACTATTTCAATTCTCAACTCTCCAAGAAGTCAACCTACTTCTTGTTACAAAATCTTACCAACTCAAGACTCACTATCACAACCATCAAGCTAACACGGGTTAGCTATACCCAACAAAATAAAACTACAAACTTGGAACAGTAAAGACTGCTAGACTTTCACTCGATGTTTTCTATGATCTCCTATTCTTGAAAATAATACTTTCTCTGCGTATGCAATAGGTGAGTAAAAATTATGTTGCTCTCTCCCTTTTGTAGATGCTCCAATGCTACTCCCCTAAGCTAAGTATGAAAATATGCCCTAAAAAAATCCTTTTCTTGCTAAATAAGGACATAAGTAGCTGATTGACTATCGTTCCTTTATTGTTGAGGACACGCAAGTTATCATACTTAGACTTATACTAAAAATTGAATTTGCCAACTATTAAAACTTGAGAATCAAGGATTCTTCAATTTTCTCCTTTTTAATGATAGCAAACTCGACTTCATTTTAGTATAAGTCTGTGGACTCAAAGATCACTATTACTGCACTTCTAATTATCTCAACATTCACACTGTACTACTCTGCATCCTCACTTACTAGCACCTGCTCCATAAATGAAAATACATACTTTCCCCTTTTGACATCATTAAAAATAAGATAGAGACAATGCTAAGTCAAAAAGTAGATAGTAAAAAACTCAAAATCATTGAGACAATAGGCTCACAATCAAGAGATCCACAACATTTAATACAAATAAAAAATTCATAATAATAGTACTAGAGATACAATATGGGGTAGAGTACGTTTCCAAAAATGCTCTCCCATGGGCAAGAGGCCGAAGAACATGACACTAACTGGAAAATTGATGATGAAGGCTCCAATACAGGGATTAAAGTCGGGTACAGGTAGAATTGGACCATCCAACAGTGGAATTAGTAAAGGAGGCAATAGAATAGTAGCAAGGTTAAAAAGCCAAGTAGAGACAAGGATACGAACTCAGGTGAAGGTGTTTGAACCTACGCCAGTAAAGGCACAGGAACAGAAATGGTCGACTTGTATCAACACAGCTAGGTCAAAGCTCTCTTGGGTGGATGAAATAGATATTGCGGAAGCTCAGTCTAGTAGAATTATCGAGAGATAACCTCGAGAGGTGCAATCGATATAGAAGGATTTTGATATCTCGAAGTTAACAAATACAGGATTTAAACTTGAATATATTGATCCAGAACAAGTGGGCGGCCAGTTAATAGGTGATATTGACTCAGAGGATATCGAAATAGAGGTGGTATACTGGCAAAAATGCACTAGTTTATTATGTCCTTGGGGCTCACCCCCCTTTTTAATTTTGAATAGATTTATCCAGAGGATATAGGGGAAATATGGATTAAATAAGACAGCAATAATGAAGAATGGAATTGTGTTAGTAAGATTTGACAATGAGGAAGGTAAAATGGAAGCACTATTGGGAGGTATCAACCACTTCGACAATAAGCCATTTATTGTCAACGTCTGGTCGCCTTGATGGAGTTCTCAAAAGATGAGTTATTGACAGTGCCGATTTGGATTAAATTACTAGGGCTAGACTTCAAGTACTGGATCCCCAAAGGCTTTAGTAAAATTGAAAGTTTAGTAGGTCGGCCACTCATGGTGGATAAGTCTACTGAGAAGAAAATGGGCTTAGGTTTTGCTAGATTATTGGTTTAGGTAAAAGTGAGCAACGATTTACTAGATGAGGGTTTAAAGGTAGAGCAATGGTACAGAAAGTTACATATGATTGGAAACCATTAATTTGTGCACATTGTCACAAATATGAGCATGTGAAGAAAGACTGTAGGAAACTACAGCCTAACCCAGTGCCCAAGCAGGACCAGAATCCCAAGCCAGTTCCTCAGGTTGTTGATATGAAGGAGCCAGGAGAAGAGCCTATTAAATAAAAAGATGCAGCATGGAGTAGAGGACACAGGTCGGGGGGAAATGCCCCATCTACTTCTACTGTACCTACAACTAATATTTTTGCAATACTAAACAAAAATAAGGAGCTAATATGCGAATCTAAAGGGGGACAAAAAGGAAAAGGAGTGAGAATTGCCCCTAAGGGGCATGGTTAATCTCTTATGTTGGAATGTGAGAGGCTTGAATGGCCTCTCAAAGATTAAGAAGGTTAAATTCCTCTATATCAGCTTGATGTTCATTTAATTAGGTTTCTTGAGACTAGAATAAAGAACAACAACCTAGAAAGAATTGTTGCTTGCATATTTAGGGGGTGGAAGTATTGTTCAAACCATGATTGTCATTATAATAGAAGAATATGGGTTATTTGGAGAGAGGATATAAGCTATGTTACTAAATGCAGTGAAATATACCAGGCTATCACTTGTCTGGTCAAGTATATACCATTAAAAAAGGATTTCTATGTAACCTTTGTTTATGGTCATATTATTAGAGAAGATAAAACTAGATTGTGGAGTAATTTGACTAGTAAGAGAGCTATGATTCAATTACCATTGTTGGTGTTGGGTGATTTAAATTGTGTCTTGAACAGTAATGAAAGAATTGGTGGTAATCATATGTCCATAGCAGAAGTGGTTGATTTTTAGACTTTTCTTACAACAACTGAACTAGAAGAGCTGGCTTATACTGGTTGTAATTATACATGGAATGACAAGTGGGAAATAATGGAGTATTCTCAAAGATAGACTAGTCTTTTGTAAATAGTGAATGGCTCGATGATATGTCGGATGGTAGGGCACATTTTCTGGAAGAAGGAGTGAGTGATCACTCTCACCTATACATGTAAAATTGGAATATGTCCAACCAAGAAGAAAAACAGTGTTTATTTACCGCACGATGTGAAGTACTCATTCCAGCTATACATTAGTGGTACAAGAGGGATGACACATAAAAATTCAGAGGTACCATATGTTTAGAGTGGTCACTAAGTTTAATAGGTTGAAAGCTAAGTTGAGGAGCTTGCATGGTAGCTATTTCAACAATATTATGAATGAGGTAAGTAAAACAAGAAGAAAGTTACTGGATGCCCAAGCAAAATTGCAAGTAGATCCTTTATGCCTGCAACTACAGTAAGAGGAGAAGGTAGTTGCTAGATTGTTTAAAGGAGTCAGTTATGTAGCGGAAATGACTTTAGCACAAATAAGTAAAATCAATTGGTTGAGATTAGGTGATGAAAATACAAAGAGCTTTCATGTTTTGATTAAGCAAAAGAGGTTGCAACAAACTATCACTTAACTGTGAGGTGAGGGTATGCAGATGTGCACTGAGTAAGGTGAATTATGGATATATTATCGAAGTATAATAAGAAGCTGCTGGGAGAGAAGGGGAATGCTCATACAAGTCCCATCTCAAATGTGTTCCTGAATGCAGTACATATAATGGATTTTAAGCAGAAAATGGAGCTAGTTAAACCTTACACAAGGGAAAAAGTAAAAAAGGCTATGTTCAGCATCAATATAAACAAAAGTCCGAGCTGTGATGCCTATAGCGGCGGGTTTTTCAGAGACTCGTGGCATATTGTGGGGGAAGAGGTTACAGGGGCAGTGCTTGACTTTCTTTATAACGGGAATCTACTTAAACAACTAAATGCAGCAGTGGTAACTTTGATACCTAAGACAAGTAGGCCCAAAAATGCATGTCAATTTAGGCCTATCTCATGCTGCAATATGGTCTACAAGTGTATTTCTAAGATACCATGTATAAGATTAAATATGGTACTATCAGACTTGGTAAGTGAAACTCAGGCTGCTTTTCTCAAAGAGAGATCTTTAATTCAGAATGTGCTAATATGTCATGATTTGTTAAGACACTATAGAAGGAAAACTTCCCCAAGGTGTTAATGAAGATAGACTTGCGTAAGGCATATGATATGGTGAGATAGGACTTCTTAGAGGAATTATTTTCTGGCCTTGGTTTTCTAGAATAGTTTTGTCACTTATTGATGACTTATATGACTACTACTAAATTTTCTTTGAGGATCAATGGAGAGAATAATGGATATTTTGAGGGGAAAAGGGGTTTGAGACAAGAGGAACCCATATCTTCCTTGTTGTTTGTCTTGGTGATGGAGTATTTGACTAGAATCCTCAGGAAAATGAGTGATCTAACAGATTTCAAGTTGCATACAGTGTGTAAAAAGATGAAGTTGAGTCACTTAATATTTGTGGATGATTTTATATTATTTTGCAAGGGTAATGAAGCTTCTGTGAAAAGGATGTTGGAGGCACTGCATAATTTCTTCCAAGCCACTGGACTTGAGGCTAATACTGAGAAGTCAAACATTTATATGGATGGAGTGAATTATGCTACAAAGACAAAACTATTAAACATTATTGATTTTGTATAGGGGACCTTTCCTATTAAATATTTAGGTATGCCACTTTCTCCAAAGAAGTGGAATTAGTTGGAATGGTATCAATTAAGATAGAAGATTACAAATAAGATTAAAGCAGTGTCAACAAGACATTTATCGTATGTTGAGAAGCTGCAGATCATTAACTCAAGTCTTTTTTTCATTGCATAACTTTTGGGGGCTGTGTTTTTACTTTTGAAGAGTGTGATAAAGAACGTGGAGAATCAATGTAGAGAATTCCTGTGGGGAGTAATATGGAGAAGAAGAAAATAACATTAGCGTCCTGGGATAAGATATGTAGGCCTAAACATGAAGGAGGTTTGAACATTAAGCAATGCAATCACTGGAATATAGCCTCAATTGGTAAACTTATATGGATGCTAAAGGAGAAAAAGTATACTTTGTGGGTTAAATGGGTCAATGAAGTGTATATGAAACAATCTAGTAATTTTGGATGGATTCACCTCCTTAAGATAGTAGATGGTACTAGAAGATACAACATAAATTAAAAATTAAGATGACGAGTTGGTATAATCATGATCATTACATCCTAACAAGTAACTGGAAGTACTTAGTATCAGAAAGTTATCATGTTTTACTGGGAAATACAAGTAGAATAGAAGTAGCAGAACTTGTCTGGACAAATCTTACAATGCCAAAACACAGATTCATCTTGTGGCTTGCATAACAGGGCATGCTCTTAACTAAGGATAGAATGGCTCATATGGGATTTGGAGCTGATGATAGTCTGTGCAGAGTATGTACTACCATGAGTGAGAAGACCGCAGTGCTCTTGTTTAGTCAATGTAGATGGGCTCAGGAAGTATGGGAGATAATCAGTCAGTGGTTGGGTATCGCAACACAAATTCTGAGAGTTACGGAAATGCTAATTCAAATCAAGCAAAAGCATTGGAACAAGTTTAGGAAGGAGCTCGTGACAGCTGTTTATAAAGCCATGATCTACTGCACATGGATGACTGGAAATCAGCTAATCTTTCAACAGGTGTGACCAGGGGAATATTTTGTAGTACAATAGATAAAATTTGTAATTAGAGAAAGAGTCCAACTGTATAAAGATAGGAGAAAGGATAGAAAGTGTAGAGGATTGATCAATAGAATTTGTAACTAGAACATAGAGGTCTATCAGCTCTAAAATACCACTATGGTAAATTAGACAATGGATTCTCTGTAAGTGTATTTTTGAAGTTATTGGAATGGTAATTTTAACATCTAATTGTCAAAAATAAAGTATCAGGCATAAGGCAAAGATTATAGTAAGATAAGCACAATATTAAGTCAACCGCTGACCCAAAACAAAACATTTAAAAATTATTTACAAGGTATCAAGAATAATTGTCTTATCATTAAAACCATAACAAAAAAAATTGGGGTCAAGATTATCAAGGCTTAAGAGGAAAGATTGGTCTTAGTAAGTAGATCCATAAGCTGTTCGGTTTGTTCAAAGTGTATGTTCTATGCTTTAATCATTTCTAATTTGAGAGAAGTCCACCTGTGCTTGAGACTTTGCTACACACTCATTTAAACCAACATTTTCATCTTTTAACTAAGCAATCTCTTTCAATTTTGCTTCCAAGTCCACAAGTTTTTGAGTGAAAGGGTTGGTGCATTTCTTCCCCATGGGTTTTTCACTCAAGAAATCATACTTATGTAAGGTAGAGAGTTTAACCTGTCATACCTAATTGCATCAACACCCTTTCCTAGAGGTACATCTAACTTCTTAAACACAATTGAGAGAAAGAATCCATATGCAAGTCCATGAGGCCCTGTTCTAGGAGAGGTAACCCTCTTCATATGTTTGATCATTAGTTTAGGGAAGCTTTCTTTCTCACTTATGTATGGGTATTCATAGTCCATAGATCCTTGAAGCGGGCTTCAGATTTTCTCTATTCCTTAAGCAGTATCTCCTCATGCATAATCTCAAACAACAACTTATGGCTAGGTGTCATCTCCTCCTTGTTCACATTTCTAGACTTATTATTTTCTTTATTCTGAGTGATCTTATTGGACGGTAGGCATTCAACATCCTTCTTCCATACATAATCTTCAAACCTTTTAGATGAAACAACTAAGAGTTCTCCCAACTTAATAGAATCAAGAATAATTTCTACCCCTCTAACACTGTTACTTATTACCTAACCTTCCAAAACTTGCAAATTTGCATAAAATATCTATAACTTCCTCAACATATGATTTTTCATAAGAAACAAGTGCTCCAATCCCTAAAACTTAAGTTTTTCAAGCAATTGAGCAGCAACGAAGAGTTGCAGTAACCAGTGGGCCCCAGGTTCAAAAACTTCTCATAGTTTTTGTTGATCTTTCCCCTTTTCTCAGAAACATCTCTTTGTCATATTCCTCTTTTTTCCTTCTTTACTTACTCTTCTTCTCCAACCTATATAGGTTCATTATTATCACCAATTTTCTTCTTTCCTCTAGCCACCCTTGCTTTCCTTACTTCTTCAGCATAGCTCACTTCAACAAGCTTTTTCTTAGTGTTATTTTTACATCCCTTACTTAAACTTCCTCATTATTAAATCCTTTAACTATTATTGATATTTTTAATTTATCCCATTTACTTTCTGATAAGTAATTATATCTACATAAATTAGCTTCTGCTCCTGTATCTATTATGGGCATATAATATATACTATAATATTCTTGTACCACTATCTTCAGTAATACATATATTTTCATTTTATGTTAAGGCTCTTCTTAAAAATAATTTCTCTTTGTTATATGTTAAGGTTAATTGTGTATGTTCTATATTATATAGTTTTACTTGTTCTAGCCATTTTATTCCTAATATTATATCTGCTTTTTGCATTTCTTTCTTTACTTCAAATTCTATTTTTATTTTTCTAATTCCTATTATTATTTCTTTTTCTGCTATATTTTTACTATTTATTAAACTTCTTGGTAGATCTGGGCACATATCATTATCAGTTTTTATTTCTTCATTTTTTACTAGATATTTTGTTATATAATTTTCTTCTTATCCTGTATTTAAAAGTATTAAATATTCTTTTTCGTTTATTTTTCCTGTTATGTAATATTGATTTAATTACTTATTGAATTTATTTCATAACTTGTTCTTTTTTATGAGCTTGATGATTCTGGTTTTTCATCAGCTATTCTTTTCGTTGTACTTATTCTATCATTTACTATTTCTAAATTTTCTTCTATATCTATGTCTCAGTAGATATAATTATTATAATCTATTGTTTTTACAATTTAATCGAATGGACTTTCTATTTATATTTTGTCAATCTTATTTTTTCCTGTTATTTTATGTTTTGTTGTTAATACATATAAATTTTTGCTTCTTGCTGTAAATATTTTACTTCCTGGGGTTAATTCTATTCCTGATATTTTCCAATATAATACTAATGATTTATCTATATTTTTATCTGTTACCGCTACGGAATAATTTGCACTTATTATAAATTTAAATTTTTGGTATATTAGATTTCCTTTTACGGCAGTTATTATGCTTTTTTCTATGGGTTTTATAATTCTATCATCTGCTAAATAAAATTCTATTGGTCTATCTATTCCTTCTCTAAAACATGTTTTTATTAATATCTCTGTACCTCCAAGGTGTACATATTTTATTGGATCTCCTTTACTTTTTATATCATTTATCTCTTTATTAATTATTCTTTTTGTTACTAGTGGTATACTAGCTTTGCCTTTTGCATATCTATAGTCTATTACATGTTCTTTTTGGCATACTACATAATATTCGTCTTTTTTTCTGG
This sequence comes from Capsicum annuum, assembly GCF_002878395.1. Lineage (NCBI taxonomy): Eukaryota > Viridiplantae > Streptophyta > Magnoliopsida > Solanales > Solanaceae > Capsicum > Capsicum annuum. The sequence goes on along the minus strand of NC_061121.1, from coordinate 171,367,762 downwards.
TAAAAATATTTTTTATTGTTGGTATTTTAAATATTTTTTCTACACTTAAATCTAATTTTTTTCTTTTTATTTCATCAAATATGTTACTGTCAAATATTATTTTTTGTTCCGTTCCTTCATCATTTAAATATTGTTCCTTTGTTATTATTTTTATATCTTTTTCAGTCATTTGATTCGTCTATTTCACTATCTACTTCATTATCTGTTTCATTTTCTGAAATTTCATATATACTATCCTCACTTTCTAATTCATAATCTATATAATCTATCTGCATATATTCTGTATTATCTATTTTTATTTCTGATATTTGTTTAATTTTTGAATTTTTAGGTAATTTACAATCTCTAGCTAAATGGTCTAACTTTCCACAATTATAACAAGTACATTCTTTTATAAATTTCTTTTTTCTATATGGTCTTTTGTATTTATAATTTTTTACATAATATCTTTTTCTTGGTTTCTTGTATTTATATTTTGATTTTTTATATTTCTTATGTTTTTTTCTTTTCTTATAATATCTTTCTTCACATCCAAATTGGGGTGCTATTTTATTTTTGCAACATGCTAAATTTCTTATTAATGTTTTTTCCATTTTTAATTCTTCTCTATATTTTTCACATAAGTTTCTATACCATTGTTGTAAAAATTTTATTCTTGCTCCTAACGTATCTACTATTTTTGCTTCTTCCCAACTTTTTATTATCTTTGAACTAAATGGTTCGGGTAATTTATTAAAATATAATTTTCTTATTTCTTTACTTTCTTCTATACTATATGCTCCTTTATAATAACACTCTTTAAATGCGCAAGTATATTCATCTATATAACACATATTACATATTGCTAATTTTAACATTAAATTCCTATTTGTATCTTTTTCTTCATCTTGTTCTTCTTCTATTGTTGTCATACTACCAAATTCATCTTTTATAGCTGTTTCATATTTTTTTAATAATTCTATAGGTGTTAGTTTAGTTGTTGTTGATGATGTTCCTTCTATAGGTTTATTAGTTCTTAATACCTTCTTGCTATTTTCAGTTAGATTTGTAAACCATAATTTTACTGATCCTATTAGTGTTCTTTCTATATATTCTGGTGCATCTGTTATGTTTATATTATTATCTAATAATTGTTTTGTCATATATCCTATCCATAATTGTATTATTTTTTCTGTATCTATTACACAGTCTAGGTCTAAAAAGTTATAATTTTTATTAACTATTTGTTTTGGTGTCCATTTGTCATATTCATTATATTTTTTAAACTTATTCTTATAATATGCAGGTTTTCTTATTTCTGATGTTCTAGTTATTATATTTCATCTTCTTTTTTATCAAGAGTATTTATTTCTGTGTTGGTTTTCTCTAAGTTTTCTTCATTAATTACTTCTTGTTTTTCATTGATTTCTAAATTTTTTGTATTTGTTAATATTTCTGTATATGTTTCACTATCTTCTGAATCATAATTGTCTGTTTCTTCAACATCTATATTATTTATTTCTAATTCCTTGTTTTTTATTTCTAATTTTTCCTTAAATTGATTTATCTCGTTTAGTAATTTTTGTTCTTTATCTTTTTCTTCTTTTTCCTTTTGTCTTTGTTCATACAAATCTTTTAACATTTGTAGTTCTTTTTCTAATTCAGCAATCCTACTATTTTTAGTTTCTTCTATTTTTCGTATTTCTTCTGTAGTTTGTTGTTTAATTTTTTCTATTTCTTTTTTCCTATCTATTTCTTCATTTTCTCTTTCTATTCTTACCATTGCTGTCAATTTATCTTCTAATTTTAATTCTTCTTTTTCTAACATTAGATATAAATGTTCACCTATTTTCTTATATCTTCTTCCTAGATTAGAAAATACTATTTTTATTTTTAATCCTTTGTGATTTTCATATATTTTTTCATCTATTATAAATTCTTCTTTGTTCATTTTATTGTGAATAGTTCATGTTGATATATATATTCTAAACTGTCTATTTGTGATTCTAATTTTGATATTTCATCTTTTTGTGTATTTATTGAATTTTCACTAACTCCGGCAAATATATTATAATGTAGTCTTTCTATTCTTATTTTTAATTCTTTACGTTTTTCAGAAATAATTTGTTTTAATTCTTTGTATTTTTGCACTTTATTCATTTAAACCATATTTATAATATCTTGGCGGATATCTAAATCTAATTTTATCATAATTAGGTGGTATGTGTCTCATTCTCCTAGATTTTAAATGGATTATTAATTTTGCTTCAATACTAGATATTAAGGTAATTAGGTAGGCTAATCTTTGTGGGTTTTCTTTTGTTTTATTTAGACTTATATATTCTGAATAATTACTAACTAAAGATTCTTTAATTTTTCTAAAAGCTTCTCTATTTTTAAATGGTCTTATCATAATTAATTCAATAAACATATATAAATTCTCAATTATCTAACATATATCTCACTCCTCTACTTTTTAAATTACTGTGCTCTGATACCATTTGTAGGGGGTGCGGATCTATGCGGGTAACTAACTTATGAAATAGGTGTGTGCAACCCTTTTCTTATAGCCAATACTAAGAGTTAAGACTAAAGGAACATACTTGGGTTTAACCATAATGTCCCCATCACTATCAATTTCTACTTTTTCAGAAAGAGATTTAGGGTTATCAATAAATATTGTAGCAGAAGTTGCTTTTGAGGATGTTCAACAGTAGTTGAGAGAATTATATTTTAAAGCTTGTGTGGATGGGGATTATGGACAGGAGTTGAGAAAGGGAGTGTGTATAGGTGATCTGGATAGAGTAAATGGAAGAGAAAGAGATGAAGATCGTAATCTTTTCCCCCCTGAGTGAGTGCGCCATATGAGAAATCCTAATCATTACAATAATCCATAAGAGAGTCAAATTAATACTTATTCGGTTTTGGAGATTAAGGATTTGGGGAAGCAATTTGACAAGAGACGAGATGTTTTTTTATGTTGAGAAAAAGAGAGATTGAAGTTTGCAGTGAGGTTTGGTAAATGTGGAGAGTTTTTGAAGGAAAAGAGAAATGATTGTAGGGGTTGAAATGGTCGAGGTGGCAGTTGTTATTATTTGAAAGGAGAGTGCAATGACTAAAAAAATGCCTTTATTTGTTTTTCTCGCTTAAGATTTTGTCTTATGAAATGTTAGAGGTTTAGTAATTACGACCAGGTTCTGATGACAAAACACTTTATTTATTTTTAATAATTGTAATTATTTGAATTCAATGTAAAGGATGTGCGAACCTGACTTAAGAACCAGGCCTTCTATGTCTTCCTGAGCTACTACTTTGAAATTTAGATTAATTTTTAAAGGTGAGCACTGAAGTTGTAGATGTGATCCTATCAAGGATTAGAATCTGAGTTAATTACAATGTGTACCAAATTGAAAGCATCATCTTATACCTTAGTTTCATAGTTAAGCACTGAAAGAAGAATGTATTCCTTCTTCTATCAAGCTTTATGGCAGTAACAATAGGAGCATTTTTTATCTTAGATTCATCTATCTCAAATTTCTTTTGAAATTCGCTGATGTACTTTTGTTGATGTATGGATGTTCTAGCCTTGGATTGATTGATTTGGAGTCCCAAGAAAAAGGTCAACTCTCCTAAATGCTGATTTCCAATGCACGACTCATCAATGATAAGAATTCTTTTCATAAAACACCATTAGTAGTTCCAAATATTATGTCATCCATATAGATTTGCATAATGAGAAACTTGGATTCTTTCTTATTTGTGAATAATGTATTGTCTATTTTCCTCCTAATATATGCATGTTCTAGAAGAAATGAAGATATTCTATCATACCATGCTCTTGGGGCTTGCATAAAACCATATAAAACATTTTCAAGCTTATACACATAATCTATATGTTCAAAACTCTGGAAACCTATTGGTTGCTACATATAAACTTCTTTATTCACCATTTAAGAAGGCACTTTTCACATCTATTTGAAATAGTTTGAATTCCATATGAGAGGAAAATGCAATCAACATTTCAATTGCTTCCTTTCTGTCAATAGGAAAAAATGATTCTTCATAGTCTATTCTTTTTTCTTGTTTGTATCCTTACATCACTGATGAGTAGTGATTTTATCACTCATTCGCACTCAGTTTTAGTGCATATTATCTTGTCTTAAATGAGTAAATGAGTCATAATTGTGATTTAATGCTCTAATGTCAACTCTTTACAGGTATAGGAGTTGAAAAGACAAAGATATGTAGATTAGAGCTTAAAATGATCAAAAGGGAGCAGAAAAAGTGTAGTCGAAGACCTGCAGTGATCTAGCCTCAGTTACCGCGGTCTCGGTCCATGTGCCACAGTTACGGTCAGTCAAGATGGTCAATCAATCATGACCGCGGAAGTTAATCGCAGTTGCATAGCTGCGATCGCAGCCAGACTTATGTGATCGTGGCTTAGCAGAATGTTCAGGCCAAGGGAAAAACTGTAATTGCATGTGCTGATCCCAATTTTAACAAAAAGACTCAAACCCTAATTGGATGGATCATTCATTCCATCACATTACTTTTTCCTTAATTTTTTTAGGTTTAGTTTGAGACTTTGTAGCCTCCATTTTTGGAGAAAAAATATTGTATAAATTTTGGGTAAAGAATACATTGCAGACTTTCCAACTATAACATTGTAATACCCCGCATGTTTCTAAGCTAGGAAGTGAATATGTATTCCTACGTCTGAAATCTCCTATCCTGTGATTCATACTTGAGTACATGACTAACAATTAATATCCTAGTGATAGGATATCTTATAATGCATTAAGCATGTTCATATGAGTCACTTAATGTAATAGAAGCTAAGAGTTTTTGAATCCATCAAGTTTTAGTGTTTGATTTTGCAAGGGTCATCTTTGAACGAGTATAATTCAATGTTAATGTGGTATTTTGGCTGATTTAGACCCACCAAATTGTATAGAATCGAATTAGCTTTTCAACGATACCAATTTCGCCTTAATCCAATGCCCGAGCAAAAAATTATGCCCATTTTTGTGAGAGACAATAAGCATAGGTGATTGGTTAGGCGTCGCCTAACCCAAGCATAGGCGATTGGTTAGGCGCCGCCCAACCGAAGCATAAGCGATCACTTGGGCGCCGCCTAAGTCAATTCTAGGTGTCAAAAATACTCCGTTTTGAATTATTTTAAAGGTAATTAAGTCTTTAAATACTCCTTACACGTCCCTAAACTTAATCCTATGAAATATATATCTTCTAAACATACTGCAACCCTATTTTCATCTCAAAGCTCATCATCTAAGAGCACTAAAGGAGAAAAACAACTAGGGTTACATAATTAAGCTTGAAGATCCAATTTCAAGGAAATTCCTCCGTCAATCATCAAGAATCTTCCTTCTAAGGTATGCGTAGTGTTCATCCACGTAGTCTTCATCCACAGATTCCTTTCATCCGTGGAGTTCAAGAATCAATCTTTAAAATACAAAAGCTTGGTTGATTGTGGTGATATGATCATACCCATGTTGATGCTTGTTTGTTTTCCTCTTTTTCATTATAAAGTATGGTTTTTATATTGTTAGGTGTTGATGATCATGTTGTTGATATTGGGTGATTCCCAAGATGGAATCTTTATGTGTTTTTGTGAATTCATGATATCATATGAGTCGGAAACAAGTAAATTTGATTGTTCGTAATGTATAATTTGATGATTTCACCTATGCTTAAGATGTATATGTAAGGTGTTTGATAAAATGCCTAAGGAACTAGAAATCATGCAATATAGCTAAATTGTGACTAAGTGAAGAATTCATGATATGTCCTTACGTTCCAATGACTTCTATGTTGTTAATGTGCCTTGTAAATGTTGTTGGAATACTCATGAACTATTTTTATGAGATTATGCTATGTTTACTTACAAATCCTACTTATGAACAAGATGTATGATAACCATGCAATCCACATGAACTTCCATGCTATTAGTATGTGTTGCCAATATAATTATGCAACGAACATGATATTAAGATTGTGCAAGTACTTCCATGTGATATGAAATCTTTTCCATGCAATACATTGTTGATAACCATGCTTAGTATGAGATCCCTACTTATGATATTATAAATTATGGACTTACTCTTATGATCAAGTCAGTCATGTGTGTCAGTTTCCTTCCATCGAGTCCTAGGGGTACTTGTACCCAAAAACTATAGTTGTGTGCCTAGATTCATGTCATGTTTCATGATATCCGAACTCAAGCTATGATTCCATAGACTTCAGTCAGTCATGTGACTCAGGAAAACCTCATGATCTTAGTCAGTTGTCAGATATCAGTAACATTCTGCCAGTCAACGGAATCCAGTAAGATTAAGTCATGCACAGTCAGTTATTCATGTCCAGTCCCTCCAGATAGTAGTAGAGGTTAGCACTGAGTGAACCCAAAGATGGGAACTCAGCCGCCAGTTCAGGGTGTGATTCTTAGTAGCAATCTTTGTGTTCCAGAACTATGTAGCCAGCGTAGGTTGAGACATCTTAACCCATCAAATTAGGGTTGATGAGGTGGCTTAACCCATCAGTTTAGGGTTCCCACTGTTCTCATTGAGTACCCGCCAGATAAGGGTCACTCATAGACTGTCCTTACCCGTGGCACAGTATTGACACCCCTCCAGTCGGGGCAGAGATTGGACCCCAGCTTAGCCATAACGGCATACATGAGGCATGTCGGTTAAACACTACTTCCCACAGTTTCAGTATCAGTCTCAGTAAAAGAACTCAGGGCATTCTTTAGATTTCAGTATATATAGGACTATCAGATACAGTCGTTCATGTTATCAGTTTCAGTATCAGTCATGACAGTTATCAGTAAACCATGTATTAGCTTACAGGTCGTGCTATCACGTATTCACGGTCCCAATTTCTATATATGTGTGTTTGCACTCCCACGTTCATATTAGTCAGTCAGTGTTGTTCATGCATAAAACCCTTTATGTTCAGCCTACCTTCATCGTATACTCAGTACTCCAGTTATACTGACGCATTTACGCTATGGTGCTTTCTTTTTATGTTACACCATAGGTTCCGAGACACGAGCTCCAGCCCAGCAGTAGTAGTAGCATTCCAGTCACTGAGACACAGTGAGTCCTCATTGATTCGAGGACAATATAATTTAATTCATTTATTTATTTCTTCAGTTCAGTTTTACAGAGTTAGTTGGAAACATGTTTCTTCAACTCCTTATTCAGATAGTTTAGAGGCTTTCATATTTATGTTCAGATTTACGTTCAGATTAAGTTGTTTTGGGTATTTTCACCCACATGGTTTTATTCAGTTGAACCTTATGGCCTTACAGTTCTATGTATTCCACATTATTATATCATGATTTGTAGTATACAGGTACAAATATCAGTCATGGATTAGCTTGTGGTCCCTCGGGGTCATGACCACCGTGTAGCATTCCGGTTCAGCGAATCGGGGTGTTACAAAGATTTACTCACTTCCATGGTTGATATTGTGGAGGAGCCAAGTTTGAAGTAACATCCACTTAGATCTTCCACAAATTAATTCAATGGAGATTATGGGTATGTCTATGTTTATTTCTCTTATGTGTAGCTAAATCTCCCTCTTGAGTTATGTGTGAATATGGGTTAAAGTGTGTGTGGGTTGTGATTGTTAGCATATTTTTAGTAGTTCTTGTTTGTAGGTTCTATTATTGCTATGCTATTTGGGTTGGGATTTGATGGTGAAAGCTCCAAATACCCACATGGGCTTGATGCGTGAAAACTCCAAGCTCTAAAAAACCTAAGGCTATCTTCGAAAAAAGAGTTTTAGGTAAAGTTAAGGAATCTATATCATCCTCAAAAGAGGGATGTAGAGTCCAAAGCAATGATACACAATTATGTGTGTAGTTTGCTAAATTCTAACTATCTTAGAAATGAGGGTGAAAGTGAGGTTTACTATGCCTTGGGTGTCATTCTAGAAATAGGGATACCTTGATTGAGGTTGTGGTTGCTAATTTATTAACACATCCATTAGGTATTCGAAAGGATCAATGGGTAAAAGTTTGATATTTTGTTGAAAGACCACCATCAAAATCTATAACCAAACCTACCCATATTTAACTTACTAAATCGATGTCGATGACTAACTCCCACATGTCACTCCCTTAGTAATGTATAATCCCAAGATCCATGCACAATTGTTAAAACTCTAATTATTGATAAACCCAAATTTATACAAGAAAATCCCAAAAAGAAACATTAGTGTAGGAACTCACCTCCCTCATTTTATATTTTTGTACCATTTTTTTGAATTTAACTTATAACTAACATTTCAAATTAATTTGATCGCCACTCTTATTGTTCTTCATGGATTCGACCCTGACTTGAAAGTTGGGTAAATGTATTGACGACGATCGTCTTGCACCCAAATTGATGTGTAAGTTGAGCGTTATCAAACCCGACATTGTTGCCGGGGAACAATTTGGCATAGTAAGATTAGTTTGCAATCTTAGTTACTTGCTTGAATTCAAGCTTGTAAATATTTGTTTGTAATTTTTCTTTGTAGGTAGATTTTATTTTATTGTTACTTTTCTTGATGGCTTCTTCTAACAAATATGAGTTTAATGACTCAAAGTTATATCGTGACCCCCCACGTTCGTATTGTTACGGACTGCACTTCAGAAGAGATTGTAAGTATGCTCCCCAGGGAGAGATTTTACTATCTCCATCCGATTGGGACTATGGTTTCCCCATGTACGGCCGTCTACAAGGACATTGGGATGATTTTCCAAACACCCTCTCCCCTTATTATACTAATTAAATTTCTAGTTCTTTCTATGATTTTATTAGGTCATATGATGAGAAACCAGAAGAACAATGCACTTAGTCCAATAGTTGTGATCCAAGGTTTCTAGCCATCTTGGATCGCGTAGATGCAATGGGGGAGAATATGGAACACATGTAGAAAGAATGGAAAAGTGTCAAGAAAGAGCTATTGAGCAAAGAAAAAAAGTTTGAAACTATTACTACCTTTCCCAATGCTCAAGAGGAGTGTTATCAAGAAGAGAAACCAAGCTATGATGAAGAGTTTGGTAGTGAAGACTCCTCAATGGCCTCCCAACAATCCAAATCATATGAAGAAGAAGAAGCCCAAATAAAGGAAGCAGTACTAGATCCAAGAGATGAATCAACACAAATCTCTTATAGTGACTCTAGTTCATTTTGGGGTGGAGATGCTCCAGAGGAGGTTAACCCAAAATTAAGAATTACGCTTCATTCAAACCACTTTTTAACATTATGTTTTGAGGATGTGATGAAGATCCATACCTTTAAACAAATGGAGGATTGTCGGGAGACGGAGTCCAACTCTTGTATTTTGGATTTTGACATTACACGGGAGAATATGGAACCCCACTCATCAAAGGCCAAGATGCTCAATTTCCAAAGTCTAAGGAATGGCCAATTTATGTGCTCAATTTTACCCATAAAGCTAAAACAAAAGTTTGATGCGAAGATAGGTAAAAGGTTTAAATCTTTAAAATAGTGAGACCAAAATTTGCGTACCTTTGCTTCACCGCTTCCAAGCCTCTTCTTGGAAGATCTGAATCTTTTTTCCTCTGTCATTCATTACATATTGAGAAAAAGTTGAGATGGAGATTCAAATCTTGTAATTGGAAGCACAAAAGGAAATGGTAGGGGCATTTTACTAAGACTTTAAACTAAGCGCTCGATGGTAGGCAACCCACCATGCCACAAAAAGTGGCACATATCCTTTTAATTATGCATGATAGAATAAATTTTTGTTTCACTTATGCATGCATAAGCCTTGAGACGGTTGTGCTCACTGAAATTTTGATCAAAGTTGAAAAAGAAACGTGTGAATTTGGCATGTTGAGAATGAACAGGAAAGGCAGGGGATCATATTTCTAGTCTTAATTATTGCGGTCGCGGCCTATGTCAACGCAATCGTTGCGGCCGTATTACCATGATCGCGTGACTAAGACCATGATCGCGGTCGAATTAGTTTAAATGACTATCCCACTACTCACTGTTCACCTGCCCCTTTTTCATTTTCTCTCAAATTTTTTTTCTTCTTTTAGCCCTACAATGCATAACCAAGGATCATCTCATTCCAATATCATTTACTAAAGTGTTATGATGTCTAAACTCCTTTGATTTGAATGAAAAATGCATGATTTGATCCTGTAATGTGCATATAGACCATGAATTAATGTTTGTGTTGTCGCATTCATGCTAAATTTTTATTGTTATACGGTTTGCTGCTATAGATAGTGTACTCACTGTGTGGGGAAGTCTTGAGTACCCAGGAATTATGTTTTAAACCACATAAGTGGAAGGGCACACCATGTGTGAGCTTGAAAACCTCTACAAATTCCATGTCAAAATTATTTAAGTTTGGGGTTGGGATCACACACTCTAGTCTTATAATTAACTATTTATAGCGTTATCTTACTTTCTTAAAGAAAAATGTTGGGGTGAACCATGTTTGAGGTATTGCGCAGAGTCTGTCAAAACCTGGTCTCAAGTACCGCGATCGCGAACCCGATGACAGCGATCGCTTAACTGCGATAGTGGTTATCACTTCATGATTGTCATACCTAAGCGTAGGTTATGGCAGACTTTGAACATTTCTGCACATTCTTTTGCTGCCCCTGAAATCCTTATGGAACTACCACATGAGCTTATCTATTTGATCTAGCATGTGTTTTGTTTGAGAAAACTAATATTGGTCTAAGTTACATTGCTCACAGATCATCAACCCTAAAGATAGAAGACTTCAATAACACCAGATTCATGACTGCATAATATAACCAACTCTATTATGATGATTTCCACAGGACTAAGCTACTCCTTGAGAGGGGCATCAGCCTTGACAAGGTGGAAGAGAAGCTCCTTGAATTCCACACCAGACTCACTGTGACCGGGTGGATACACTTTGCCCTAGAAACCTATGAGGCCAACAAGATGTAGGTGCGTGAGTTCTATGCAAACCTTAGCATAGTCTATACACAAACCCTGTGATGATAATTTAATGTAAACAGGTAAACTTCAGAGCAGAGTAGGTAAATACGGTGTAAGGGATCCCAAATGTCGACATGAGGTAGTTTCACGCATGGGCATATGAGCCTGGGTCATGGATGGCCAACATTTTATTCCCTGGTAAAGAAGTTCCTTGGTACATCACCAAAAAATACATTTTAATGAAGGACTTCAAAGCAGAGGCCAGACTTTGGTTAAACATCATATGCACTCGAGTATTACCCTACACTCATATGACCAACATCACAGACTTGAGAGATATAATGGTGGCTTGCATATTATTTGGAATCCCTCTTAATATGGGAGAGATTATCTTATCTGAATGGATCTTTCACCAGACCCATGGTGGTACGCACTTACTTTTCCCTTCTCTTATCACTGAGCTTTGTAAGAGAGCAGAGGTAGAGGTGTACATTGCAGATACTTGGGTACGCCCGAGATCCATCATTTTTCCACTCAAATTCAAAGTCAAGGGTGCCCCAGGCTAGAGAAAAAAATATATAGATTCTGACAAAGCAGCCCAGCAGGACCCAGCAGCCTGCGGACCCTTATCAACAAATCTCCTCGATAATCTTTCAGATTAAATGAGGGTGGTCAGAGAGTTAGTTACCAGATTACCTTAGGGTTCGAGATATCCCTCTACAACCCGTCATTTATATGTAGCACAATCTGACTATGAGAAGTACATTAAGGAGCAGCAAAAGCAGGGAGCCACCAATACCAGCCTAGAGAAAGCATACTCAGCCTTAGCAAGAGAATATAGAGACTGTAATAAATTACATGAGAAGATGGTACGAAGACAGAAGAAGAGAGACAAGTTCTTAAAAAACTACGGAAGGGATTAAAAGGAATCTTTGAGGTGCTCAAGCCAAATGAGAAATTGCCTTCTTCAAAGCTAGATAGTGAAGATGAGGCCCATGTTAATTGGTCGGTTGATGAGACCTTGAGCTGAATTTAGGGAGACACTTCTTACTCTCTCTTTAGTGTGTATGTAGTGGGGATACTGTATTTTATCAAGTTGGGGGTTGCCCCTAGAATCATGGTGTTTTGATGACCTAATACTAGACGCTATTTCTTTTATGTTATTGTTTTGGGATGATGCTTTGGATATTATTTGTTTTATGGATTATCATGCTTTCCTCTTATTTTTAGTATTCTTTTGATTAACTTTTATTTTGATCTTGTTAATGCTTGACTAGCTTTGCCCGATGACAGATTGAGCGATTATAGTCTTAAGGTTAAAGCACCATATTTAGGTTTGAGGCATAAATGTAGGGGAATTCTGAGTACCCATAGCATAAATATCGAAAAATGTAAGGGAAGTTTGAGTACCTATAGCATTTTGTTTTATAAATTGGGATCACTTTATACATCATTGGCGAAGTCTAAATAGCCATATGGTTAGCTCACCCATGATTGATCCAAGATGTGAGACTAAGGCTTTGTTGTAGCCGTCAACATATTTTAGCAATTTGTGCATAGTGCTATGACAAATCAAGAAACCCCCTCCGTACAAAATTTTTGAAAAATCAAGGGCATGGACGTGAGCAATGTTGTAACAAATCCTTTTCTCTTTTTGTGGTTCCATAAATTTTTGACTTGTGAATAAGTGATAAACACTCTATGATTGTTTCCACTGGGAGGGACAATTGAGCTCCCTTAATGAATTTTACAGGTCATGTGTGGCGAGAATATTGATATTCATCTCTTGTACGCTTGTGTTACCTAGAACTTGACCCATTAGTCTTTCAAAACTAATTTTGATTGTACCTGGTTGGAGAAATGATCTTAGGCCCTCTTTGTAATTTTGGAACCCACTCTAGACTAAAAAGTCTACCCATGTATAATTGTAATCCCTAGTACCTGCTTTGAGACTTTAAACTTTTCTTTGGCAAACTCATTACAAGATGTGAACCTTTATTTTTATTCCTCATTGAACAATACCCTTCTTGAATTTAAAAATACAATAAGAGGCTAAAAACCTAAGTTGGGGGTGGTAAAAATTGATGGAAGTAAGTTTAGGACCACGAATTATTAGTAAAAATGCAAAATGTGCCTAAGTGTTGAAAACAAATGTTTAGAAAAAGGAAAGGACTCAACAAAAGGATGACTTGCAAAAAAAAGCAAGGAAATGGAAGTAAAAGGAAAGTGGGGAACAAAGGAGGAAAAAAGTAGGGATGAGAAAAGAAAGAAACAAAGTAGAGTAGCCCTTAGTAGAAAGGAGGAGTGTTGTAAAGTGTGATGTAGATATTCAAGGTATGGTGTAACCAAGTTCCCTAAATGATATCCTACCCTAACCCAAACCTATGTTAAAAGCTTAGAAAATCCTTTGGGATCTTCAACCATTTACCTTCTTTATAGTGGTAATTGAAAATAGGGGCAAGCCTATGGCATAACACTTTTTGCAATGAGATTTCTTTTGTGAAGGGAGTATTTTGCACTTAAAATTCCTTGTTACTTTTTGGTAGTTTGGTGTGTGAAACTTTTCTTTCTCGTAAGATAGGCATGCAAACAAGTTAAGGTGAGTGATTTTTGTCACCTCCAAACAATGAAGCAAATGGAGTATGGGTTAGTTCTAGTCAAAGATGAGCCACTTCTAGAGTATTGGTCTTTGTTTTTGATTGCTCTTTAAAGTCTTATGCATTCTTTCAGTATTGCATTTTATAATGAGAGGTATTGTAAAATTTGTCTAGCATATGTGCAATGAGCTATTTGTGGTGGCAATTCAAGTTGAAGTCGTTATGTCCCTTAAGGCATGAAAATTAGGTGTAAATAATTGTGGCTCGTAGTAAAGAGGTAGTGTTGCTTGAGGACAAGCAAATGCTTAAGTTGGGGGTATTGATGAGTGGTGATTTTATCACTCATTCACACTCAGTTTTAGTGCATATTACCTTATCTCAAATGAGTAAATGAGTTATAATTGTAATTTAATGCACTAATATCCACTCTTTGCAGGTAAGGAGTTGAAAATACAAAGAGATATAGATTGGAGCTTGAAATGATCAAAAGGTAGCAGAAAAAGTGCAGCTAAATACAAGTAGTGAACTAGCCTCAGTTATCGCAGTCGTGGTCTATGTACCGCGATCGCGGTCAGTCAAGATGGACAATCAATCGCGACCATGGAAGATAGTCACGGTCCATAGCCACAGTCGCAACCAGACTTTCGTGATCGCGGCTTGGTGGAAATGTTCAGCCCAAGGGAAAAACTATAATTGCACGTGCTTAGCCCAATTTGAACAAAAAAACTCAAACCCTTATTGGATGGATCATTTATTCCCTCACATTGCTTCTTTCTCAATTTTTCTAGGTTTAGCTTGAGAGTTTGTAGCCTCCATTTTCGGAGAAGAAAATATTGTATAAATTTTAGGTGAAGAATACATTGGGGACTTTTCAAGTGAAAGATTTGTTCACTTTCATTGTTGATATTGTGGAGGAGCCAAGTTTGAAGTAACATTCGCTTAGATCTACCACAAATTAATTCAATGGAGATTATGGGTATATCTACACTTATTTATCTTAGGTGTAGGGATTAAAGTATGTGTGGGTTGTGATTGTTAGCATCTATATGGTAGTTCTTGTTTATGGGTTCTATTATTGCTATGTTATTTTGGTTGGGATTTGATGGGTGAAAGCTCCAAATACCCATATGAGCTTGATCGGTGAAAGTTCCAAGATCTAAAAACCTAAGGCTATCTTCGAAAGAAGGGTTTTGGGTTAAGTTTAGGAACCTATATCATCCTCTAAAGAGGGATGTGGAGACCAAAATAATGATAGACAATTATGTGTGTAGTTTGCTAAATTCTCACTATCTTAAAAATAAGGGAGAAAGTGAGGTTGACTATGCCTTGGGTGTCATCCTAGAAATAGGGATGCCTTTATTGAGGTTGTGGTTGCTAATTGTTGAATACATCCATTAGGTATTCGAAAGGATCAATGGGTGAAAGTTTGGTGTTTTGTTGAAAGACTAGCATTAACATCTATAACTAAACCTACCCATATTAGACTTACTAAATCGATGTTGCTGACTAACTCCCACATGTCACTCCCTTAGTAATGCATAATCCACAGATCCATGCATAATTGTTAAAACTCTAATTATTTGTAGCCCCGAATTTATACAAGAAAATCCCACAAATAAAAATTAGTGTAGGAACTCACCTCCCCCATTTGATATTTTTGTACCATTTGTTTGAATTTAACTTGTAACTATCATTTCAAATTAATTTGACTGCCACTCACACTATTCCTCGTGGATTCGACCCCAACTCCAAAGTTGGGTAAATATATTGATGACGACCTCCTTGCACCCAAATTGACGTGTAAGTTGAGCGTTATGAAAAATGACCATCAGTCTAGCTTTGTTCTTAGTAACTACCCTTTGATTATCTTGCTTATTTATAAGCACCCACCAGTTTCAATGATAGCTCTATCTATAAGGTTGGGAACTAAGTACCACACCTTGCTTCTTTTAAACTGATTTATATCCTCTTGCATAGCAACAATCCAGTATGCATCTAGAAAATATTTCTTGGTATTCTTTGGATCAATCAGACACAAGCAGATAGAGTAAGCACATATATTTTCCAACTTATTTCTAGTCTTCATGCCTGAATCCAAGGGATAAAAAATGTTTTCAATAGGATGGGAACTCTTATGTCTCTAGTTCCTTCCAATAGTGAGCTAAGAAGTACCAGCTGCAACAAGGTGAGGGGATGAGTCACCTGAAGTAATAGTTCCCCTAAGGAAGGCATATCCTCCTGAGGTATGATATTTTTATCACCTGCTAAATTAACATCCTTGTTTTCTTCTTTATCTTCCGAGTCATAGATCAATTGAAACCTATTGTTGTCTTCATTTATGCATTTTCCTCTTCTCTTGATTTTGTTTTATCAAATATAACATGAATGGTTTCTTTCACAAAGAAAGTTTTTTTGTAGATATTGTCAGCCTTATTTTGTGAAGAATATCCTAGAAAGATACTTTCTGTGAGACCCCATAAAATTTTAATGACTTTATTTTTTTACCCTCGCATGTGTGTAATGTTGATTTTTGACTTGAATTATGTTAAGAGATGTTAAAATGGTATTTTGTAAAAGTTTTGAAAGTTCTTAAAGGGTTTTGGGGTCATCTTGGGACCTCGAGGCAGTGAGAGTCTGTGATAGTGGAATGCCACAGAGGTTATCCTCCACGATAAGGGTGTGGCACAGAGGCAACCCCCAGCGATGGCAGCGTGCCATGCTGCCATGTAAAAGTCAACCAGTTTTTTTTCACTTGTGGTGAGAAGATTTTGGTATTCTTACCACTTGTACATCTTATAAACACTTGGGTCACCCTTTTCCTTCAGTTTTTAAAGATCAAAACCATTTTTTTCGTTTTAACTCAAAAACCAAGAAAGCTCAAGGGTCTTCGAAGAAATTCAATATCCAAGCTCTAAACTTCAAATTCTCTTCAAATTTTTCTATATTTCAGACATGTTGCTTATCCCTAACTTGCATTTTTACATTATGGCATATATTTAATCCTTCTTCATATGATTTTGATTGTTGGGTTTGAAATTGGGTAAAGGGATTTATATGGTTATTGCTTGAATTGCATTTCCCATTTTTTATATTGTTTATTCATGCTTTAGATTATGGTTTTGGCACTGAATTGGCGCATGATTTTAAATTGTTGGAAAGGGGGACTATCGCACCTCAAATCCTATTAGGGAGGACAGGCACCCAAACCGTGAAGGCTTGGGAGAACCAATCCATAACCTTGTACTTTTCATGCCTGTAACATGACAACCAAAGGTTTTGACAAATATGATATAATGAATTGATGAGAATAACTATGTATGCAAGCACAAAACTATTTATACAAGACTTGGCCACTGGGGCCACATCATCTAAAAGACCAGACACTACCATGTTTAACTTTACATTAGTCTACAAAGCCTTTAAAATATACATAGACATAGTTAGGGCCAGGACAAACCCCTTCCCTACTCTTGATAATAGCACAATACCAAAATATATGGAACAGACTCGGAAATCCCTGAATCAACCTGGAGCTCACCAATAGTCACTGAATAGCCTATGCTCCTACTAGTGAGGTGTATTAGTTGAAGCACTTATGCCTGCAGCATTAAATATAGGTCCCCTGTGAGGGACGTCAGTAAGAAAATGTGTACTGAATATGTAAGGCTGAAGATAACAACACATGGTACAAGAGTTTAAAAAAAATCAAATACAATTGTATAAGTAGTATTAGTAGACCACATTTATAGATACTTGTGGGACTACGTACATTACATTCCTTTCTTCATTTTTTACCTTTCTTACTTCAAAATATTTTTAAGACATATAATACAAATGACTAACTGATCAGTGGTAAATAGATAAATCGGGATCAGCCCATGCTAGGCTAACGCCCCTAAGCTACCACCCACATATGAACATTGGGATCAACCTATGCTAGGTTTACTCCCCTGAGCTGTCACCCACATATAAAGGTATAGTGATCGTCCCATGCTAGTCTTATGCCCCTGAGCTGCCACATATTTTACAGATTGTGTTACTTAATTCACCTAACCTTTGAGATTGTTACTTTGGTGGTCATAACATTATGGTACCTTGAAATAATAATCTACTAATAACAGACATGTAAATGGGCACTTAATGCAACAAAAATGAGGTAGGGAGCTGTTGTCACACAAATAAAGTGTTTAGGAGCTGAAAACAACCCATAGGTTATATTTGAGTAAATAGAGAACTCCTGAAATTTTCTACTAAAAATAAATGTGCAAGTTTGATAATAAGCATGTATTGAGGTGTTTTAACACGTTAGAGAGTGCGAACAAGGTCATTCGCTACATGGGATACAATACGCTGCTATTATGTATCACCTGTTATAGGATAACCTTGTAAGCTTACTTGATGGAATAAATGTCTGATTTTATGCCAAAGAGTGCAAAATGAAGTATGCCTTACATACCTAGTTGTACAACTCTAATACTAACCCAACTTAACTTCCCACCTATTAAATTACTTATCTACAATAAAATATATGGTAAACTAATATTAGCAACCAACCAACACATTTGGGCTATTTAATTTCACCAAAAAAGTGGCCAGGCAGTAAGCCCTTAATTTATAAATCAAAGGTGTTATTTTAACCCTTTTCTTCTCCAATTACATCCACATACCATACATATTCTTATAATATCCCCCAACACAATTTTTGGTTCATTAAACCCTCCAAACAATACACAAAACAGAATAGGCAGTAGAAGTATACAACCATTAGTTAAGTGGTGTACCACCACACCCTTCTTCTATATTTTAATACAAACTAATTGCACCTTTCCACAACATCAACCTGCCAAAGGATGCAAAGTAGAGTATGCTTTACATACCTGGTTCTACAACTCCGATACTAACCAAACTTGACTTCCCGCCTTTTGGATTACTTATCTACAGTAAAATATATGGTAAACAAATATTAGCAACCAACTAGAACATTTGGGCTATTTAACTTCACCATAATAATGGCCGGGCATTAAGCCCTTAATTTATCAATCAAAGGTGTTATTTTAACCCTTTTCTTCTCAATTACATTGACATACCATACTTAGTCTTATAAGATCCCTCGACACAATTTTAGGTTCATTACACCCCCCAAACAATACATGAAATAGAAAAGGCAGTATATGTATACAACTATTAATACGGTGGTGTACCACCACACCCTTCTTCTATATTTCAATACAAAATAATTACAACTTTCCCTAACATCAACCTGGCAGCCCCCAACATATACACACAAAATAGTCCATAAAACAACCCCAAATCCTTTTTGCTATAGTAATCAATTATTGAACTCATCATCTATTGAGTTCTCAATAACAACATATCCATAATTTTTTCCCAAATTCATATATAAGGAGAACAAAATGGGGCAGTCACCATACCTCAATTTTGCAACTTATCCTTTAAATTGAACTCATCAAGAACTTCAACTTTGACTTTCCTTCACACTTTAAACCAAGGAAAAAAAAGATCTCTTAATAACAAAGAAAAAAGTGAGCAAGTAGGTTGTTCTATATTCTGCCATGAATTAATAATTAGGCAGTTATAACATGTTATCCTAATCTTTCATGAGATAATTAAGCTAAAACATAAGTGTTTTAACTTAGCTTGGCTTGCAAAGGTTGGGGTTTCTTCAAGAACCCTAGAAAGAATAATGGGTTGCTCCTTGTTGTTTTAAAGAGTGTGGAGAGAATTTGTGAAATATACTCTTTTCTGTGACTTAGAAATAAAGGAAAATGACCAATAACTTGGCCTTATAAAGGCCCTATTTTGTCCACCTCCTTAGCTATATTTTTTACCTTAAAATTAGTTTAATTGGTCTAAGTAGGTGATGCACCTACTTAAGGGTTCAAGTAGCTCAAAATTTCTAAGTAGGTGATGTACCTACTTACTTAATTCTTAGTTGGGCTCAATTAAATTGGGATTTGGCAGATTTGACCATTGGTTTTTTTTCTCTATTTTCCTTCTTCTTTTACTTAATTTGGGCCCAAATAAGTATACTAATAAAGGCCCAAATCTGATCCATGGACTTGGTCCATTAACTTGGCTCATATTACACAAGTAGGTGACTCACCTACTAGCTTAATTAAGTTAAGCAAGCACCTCAACAAATTACTCCATTTTCAGTTCTTAATTCCTTTAATCTAATTTAAAACTTGTATACACTTGGTCACTTCAAAATTTATATTTAAATACTAGCTTACGATCCTAAGTTTAAATAGTTGTGTCGGTGTTAACTTGGTCGCATCTTATTGAAACATACGGGCAGCGTCTATAATTCAATCTACACCATTAATACTCATATAATAAATTTCATTCGTTACCTATACCACAACTCTATACCAAGTTCCATATAAATAGAACAAGTACAAGCAAAATATGGGATGTTACAGATACATGGGTCCTCCCAAATTGATGGAAATTTGGCTTGATAATGACATTAACCTCAACCCACTTTTTAATCTTGGTTTTGAATTTGGATAATTGCATAGTTTACTTGTTTTTGAACCCATTGCATTACATAAAAGGTTCAATGATTGAATATGGTTTTGGAATGGTATTGATATCCATGGATAGGATTTAAGATAGAACTTGGGAGTTAGTTTGGTTATATGGATTGGTTTGGCATAATTGTATAAGCTTCTAAGCATATTGGTATGACGATACCATTTTGGTAAATGTCTTAATTAATGACTCTTGGGTTAATGGTTGGTTTATGTGCCACTATTTTAATTTGGGCTAAATTGTGTAGCTCACCGTAAAGGTGTAGCTTCAGGAGGGATCAACATTGGAAACCCTGTTTGCCGATGTTGGGGGTCCATGTGACGGTGTTCTTGGTGCACACTTTATATATTTATTTTAGAAGGGCTATATCCTTGGTTTCTTTTGCCTTTACTCATTTTTACTCGATTCGTGCAGCTAACAGACACTTGGGTCCTTCCAATAAGGGGAGCTAGAACCATATAGCCCATGGGTGCCTTTAGGACAGATCGAGCTACATAGTTTAGGTTAAATCTTTAAACTCTTATGTTCATGAACTTTATACCTATCCCGGTATTTTGTATATATATATATATATGTATATATATATGAATGTGGTGCATATAGTTTAAGACTAGATTTTGGTAATTGCATTATGTTATCCCTATCTCCTGAGTTACATGCCAGTTCTTGCCCCACTAACCATACCTAGATGCTTCATTATTTCATAATGTAGGGTCTGAGGACTTTTTTATTGCTCATGTACAGCATTAGGTGATTTGGTACTCTTATGGATCTGCTGTGAAGTGGTGATCCTTTATCCTTCGGATGGCCCGTTAGTTAATTATTCTTTATTAATAGTCTTGGTACTTTTGGATTCCTTTTGTTCACAGTAGGGGGCATGTATCAACTTAATTGGTATTCTAGTTTAGAGGCTATTATGGACAAGTATGGGTTGGTTATTTGTTGGATTCGTAGAATTGTCATTTCACTTATATACTCTTAATACTATCTTGGTTGGTTTTGGTTGTTTATTATTATTGTGCTCGTTGAGGAGAGGCTAAGGGGGTGGTCTCTATCCCATGATGGAATTGAGATACCCGTCATGGCAAGGCCTAAGTTTGGGTTATGACAAGCTTGGTATCAAAGCACGGTTAAAAGTCACTGGGTGTCCACAAAGTTGTGTTGATTAGAGTCCCTTTTATGGATATGTAGCTTACCACACTTATAAGGGGAAGGCTATAAGGCATTTAGGAAACTTTCCCATTCTTCTGTTCCATTTTTGAGCTATAGAGTGTAGTGCTATGAAACTTCTATAACTTCTAGCTTACTCGTATTTTAGGTCATGCCTTCCCGAAGATCTGACGGTCGTAGAAACTCTATTGGAAACTCTATCCCACCTGAGAAGAATATGGAGGGGACTCTTCCTACTTATAGAGTGCAAACCCGATCTAGAGTCTCTACTCCTGACTATGCCACGCTACGTGGGATTCTACCAATCATTGTTAGTCCTTCTTGAGCTTTCCAGGCTATGGATACTTATGCTTAATCACCTTAAGGAGAAATCTCTAATGCAGAGATCCTCTAGTCTATTCATATGCTTACTTAGCAAGTGGTATCACAGTCTCATCGATCTGATTATGCTGGTCCTGGTGCCAGTTCATCTGAGGTCACTCAGGTTGGACAATTTATAAGGTTAAATCCCCCAATGTTTATAGGCTCTAAGGTTGTGGAGGATCCTTAGGAGTTTGTCGATGAGATAGAGAATATCTTTAGGGTGATGCATGCTACTGATTTAGAAGGTGTGGAGTTTGCTAACTATCACTTTAAAAATGTAGCTTACCAATAGTATGATGAGTGAGAAATGATGAGGGGTGATGCTTTTGAACCATCAGTATGGGATGACTTTTTATTTCCTCAAGAGTTGAGGGAAGCTAAGGCCAAATAGTTTGTTAACTTGAAGTAGGGTAAGATGAGTGTTAAGGAGTATGCTCTAAAATTGCAAAAGTTCGCCCGTTATGCTCCAGAATTGGTGTCTAACATGATCTCTAGGATGAACAAGTTTGCTTTTGGTTTGTCCCATAATTTGGTGTTAGAGTGTAAGGCCACTTTATTAAATAATGATATGGACATATCTAGGCTGATTGTTTATATGTAGTAGGTAGAGAATAAGAAAAAAAAGCAGAAAGAGATGATAGAGAAACAAAGCAAGAAGTTTAGATATGCAGCACAGGGTATAATTCAGTAAAACAATGGGAGAGATGGTAGGTAGTGGACTAAGAAGAAGAATTGGTGAAATTCATATTCAACAGCTAGTGATCTTTATCCTAAGCCTTCGGGTGATCATTGTTTTCAGTCTAGGATGGTCTTAAGGCATAGGGTGCCCACTCTTAGGCTAGTAGAGCTCAGTCAGTCCCACTTTATCCTCATTGCCTTTTTTGTGGGTAGCTTTACCATGGATATTATAAGGGAGGAGAAATCAATGTTATAATTATAATCAGCTTAGTTATAAACAACGAGATTGTCCTTCAAGCAAGGTGGCCATTGAAGCTAATAAGGTCCTGATTACCACTTTTTTGACTCCTATGCCAAAAGGCACCACTTCAAGTACCGACTCTTGTCAGCATTGCCTTTATGCTCTTTCTACTCGTTAGGAATCTGAGGCATCCCCCAATGTTATACTAGTATATTACAGATACTCTCTTATGATGTTTATTATTTGCTTGATTTGGGTTCTACCCTATCGTATGTGACTCCTTATATGGCTGTGCAATTTGATTATGGTCCTAAAATTATTTTCAACCCCTTTTATGTGTCTACTTTTGTGGGTGACTCTATTGTGGCTAGAAAAATTTATAGGGGTTGTATGGTATCTATTTTTTATAGGGAGACATTGGTGTATTTGACAAAACTTGACATGATATATTTTGATGTGATCTTGGGGATGGATTAGCTTAATTTGTGCTATGTTTCTCTGGATTGTAGGAGCCGAATGATTAATTTCCATTTTCATAATGAATTGGTGATTAAATGGGAGGGGATTTCCTTAGTACCTAAAGGAAGGTTTATCTTATACCTTAGAGATCATAAGTTGATTTCTAAAGGGTGATTGTATTATCTAGTTTGGGTTAAGGATTCTAACTTTGAGAGTCCTTCTTTGTACTCTGTTCTCATGGTTAATGAATTTCCAAAAGTTTTTCCGGATGATATTCCTAGAATCTTTCCCAATAGGGAAATAGATTTTGGGATTGATCTTCTACTGAATAGTCATCCTATTATCATTCCTCCTTATAGGATGGCTCCGGATGAACTAAAGGAGCTTGAGGATCAGTTGAAGGATCTACTTGATAAGGGATTCATTCATCCTAGTATTTCTTCGTAGGGCGCTCTCGTACTATTCATGCAAAAGAAATATGAGTCTCTTCGAATGTGTATATACTATCATTAGTTGAACAATGTTATAGTGAAGAATAAGTACCCTCTTCATATGATTGATGACATTTTCTATCAGTTTCAGGGTGCTAGGGATTTCTCTAACATTAATCTCCATATGGGGTTATCATTAGCTAAAAATTAGGGAGGTTGAACTCCCAATACTTCTTTACGAACCTAATATGGACAGTATGAGTTTTAGGTTATGTCTTTTGGGTTGACTAATACTTCGACTGTTGTAATGCCCCAAGTCTATACCCCAGATACTACATGGTGCTCATAATTCCGAAGGACTACAAGCTAACCCATGACTGGTACCTGCTGTAATAACTGAATAACTATAATACTAAAATATGTAAAAAAAATTAGATAGAAAACTGGTCATAAGGTTCAATACTGTAAATAATACTGAATATGTATCGCAATACACAAACTGAACATCAATACTGAAAACTGAACAACTGTCTAAAAATACTCTAGTTTAAAAAGCCTCTAAACTATCTGAACGGTAGAGTTGATGGGACAAGTCCCCAACTAACTCCGACTACTAAATGAACTGAAATGCTAAAATAAATAATCACATCCTCAAACTATGAGGACTTACCACTAACTTTGTATGCTGAGAGTCTGAACTGCTAAGGGTGCTCGAGAGCCCGTGCATCTGAACTTATGATGTAAGACATCATAGCGTAAAAGAAAAGCATGCGTCAGTACTTTTAATGTACCGGTATGCTCAGTGAGGTAGGTTGAAATGCATGGGTTCATATGCATGAACAACACTAACTAAGATCGCAATAACACTGAATACTAGATTACTGGTAACTGAATGACTGTATATGAGAGTCTTGATTCTTTAGAACTATACTGAGTCCCATACTGAGCTGAGTGACCGTGCCTGATAGTCCTGAATCTGTGGAACTAAACTAAGTTCCATACTGAGACTGTAGGAAGTAATCATCTAACCGACATGCCCCTTCTCTAATTGATTTGTGATCCAACCTGTAACCCCAGTTGGAAGGGTCTCAATACTGTGCCACAGGTAAGGATAAGTGTTGAGTCACCCTCATCTGACAGGTACTCTGAACAAGAATGGTGGTACCCTTAACTGGCAAGTAGATTACCTCATTAACCCTTAACTGGCAGGTTGATGTCTCAACCTACGCTGGCTACGTAGTTCTGGAACGCAAGGACTGCTTCTAAGGATTTCACCCTCTACTGACAGGTGAATCCCCATCCTTGGGTTCACCCGGTGCTGAATCTCACTCTCAACTGAATAGACACTGGACTGAATTCTAAATTGTACTAGGCTAGACTGAACTGTTGCTAATCGTACTATATAAATAAACTGAAATGATTTTACTGAACTAAGCTGGACTGATTCTGAGTTCACTGAGTTTTCCTACGTTCTTTAACTGACTGAATTCTATTGATCGAGACATGACTGATTCTACTCTGTGACTGACTATGGCTCTAGATAGGCATCTAAATTGTCGGGCATTAAATCCCCCTGGGACTCGATAGCATAAACTTAAAAGTCATGGCATAATCTCGAGACATGGTAATTAACTACTTAGTCATCATTCATTCATTTGGGTATTTAAGCAAACACTTGCATGACATGAACTTGCATACATGCTAACATGATATAATTTCACTATTCAACTCGTATGGACAATTCATCAAACACTTATGGGGCACAACATATGTACCTAATACTAACATAGCATGTAGACATCATGATGCAATTCCAATTACACAATTCCAAGAGTTTCAACATGGATTCATATTATAAAGCACATATACCAATTAACTCTATTTGAATCTTGCAATAAATCATGAATACACTTTAATTCAAATCATATAAATTATGAAATCACTCTACATGAACTTTAAAAGAGTTTTTTGAACTCCAAGGGTAGAAGGAACCCTTGGATGAACACTTCACATACCTTAGTTGATGAATTTCTAAAAGTTAATGGTGAGTTCTTGAGTTCTTGATTTGAAATTTGAAAACCTAGGGTTCTTGTTCTTGAGCAATTTGTGAAAGAATAAATATAGTTTCCCTTTAAAAGGTTTAATTTTGTATTTTGAGGGCTGAAGGGCGTGGGAAAAAGACCAAATTAACCCTGAGTATGGGGCCTTTTAATGTCTATAAACTATGTTACCGATGCACAAGCCGACACGCCACATCGTTGACATCGATGCGATAGCCAATGCCCCGCGTTGAGTCCGCATCAGTTCATTGGAATTTACATTGAAGCTGGGGAAAAACTATCTTATCGACACGATGGTCGATGCGACCCATCGAGATCACGTCGACCTAATGTTTTGGGCAATCAAACAAGATCTAAACGAGGTTCGAAAAATCCAAAACTTGTCCGAAAACACCTATTGACATTTCTGATCATGAATTAACTCAAATATCAACATTTAATGGATGTAAATGTCGCGAAATAAGATTGCCAACTTTTGAAGGCTAAAATAACACTAAGTTTGAATACTTAGCTAGAATTTTCTAAGTCTGAGACCCCTTAGCAAGCTTAAAGGACTGAATAAAGCTAAGAATTTTACGGGGTCTTACAACTACTTTCATGGATCTTATGAATTGGGTTTTTTGGCAGTTTCTGGATTGGTTTGTTATAGTCTTCATTGATGACATCCTAGTGTACTCCAAAAATGAGGAGGATTTTGCCAATCACCTCTGAATTATGTTGCAGGCCCATAAAGACCAGAAGTTGCATGCTAAGTTTTCTAAGTGTGAATTTTTTTGAAGTGTTGTGATTTTTCTCGGTCATGTTATTTCTAGTGAAGGGATTAAGGTGGACCCGCAAAAAGTTGAGGCAGTTAAGGAATGGCCTAGACCCATGACTCCAACTAATATTAAGAGCTTCTTGGACTTGGCGGGGTATTAAAGGAGGTTTGTAAAGAGTTTCTCATCTATTGCTACTCCGATGATAAAGTTAACTCAGAAGAAGGTTAAGTTTTTATGGTCATATGCTTATGAGGGTAGTTTTGAAAAGTTGAAGGATAAGTTGACTTCTATTCCAATTTTGACCCTGCACGAGGGTACTAATGGTTTTTTGTGTACTGTGATACGGTCCGTGTGGGATTGGGTTGTGTATTGATGCAGCATAGTAAGGTTGTGACTTATGCTTCCAGGCAACTTAAGGTTCACGAGAGAAATTATTCTACTCACAATCTAGAGCTGGTGGCTATGGTCTTTGCATTGAAACTTTGGCGCTATGTGGATATTTATTCAAATCGTAAGAGCTTGAAGTATGTGTTTACGTAGCAGGAATTGAATCTTAGGCATAGAGGGTGGCTCGAATTACATAAGGGTTACGACATGAGTTTGCATTACCAATCAGGTAAATCTAATGTTGTTGTTGATGCTCTTAGCAGGTTGTCTATGAGGAGCTTATCTCATGTTTAGAAAGAGAATAGAGAATTAGTAAAGGATATTCACAAACTGGCTAACTTGGGATTTCGTCTTTTGGACTCCGGGGATGGAGGAATGATATTTCAGGAAGTGGTTAAATCATATCTTGGTTCTAAAGTGAAGGAGAAGTAGGTTTTGGATCTTATACTTATGCAGAATAAGGGTGATGTGGGTCAGCAAAAGGTTATGGCTTTCGAGATTAAGAGAGATGGCATCTTGAGGTATAAAGTAAGATTGTGTGTTCCTGATGTAGATGGGTAGCAAGAAAGGATTTTGGTTGAGACTCATGAGTCCCGATATACAATTGATCCGGATTGGACTAAAATGTATCATGACTTGAAGGAAATCTACTGGTAGAACAATATAAAGAGAGATGTGGCGAACTTTGTGGCTAAGTGTATGGTTTGTTAGTAAGTTAAGGTTGAACCTTTGAGGCTTGGTGGTATGTCTCAAGAGATAGAGTTGCCCATATTGAAGTGGGAGATGATTAATATGGATTTTGTTACGAGTCTTCCGTGGTCTCGCAATCAATATGATTCCATTTGGGTCATTGTGGATAGGATGACTAAGTCTGCTTATTTTTTGCCTATGAGGACTAACTACTCAGGACAGGATTATGCTAAGTTGTTCATTCAGGAGATAGTGAAGTTGCATGGTGCATCAGTGTCCATTATTTCAAATCGAGGCACGCAGTTTTCATCTCACTTTTGGCGTTCATTTCAAAACGGTATGAGTACTCAAGGGAACCTTAGTGCCGCTTTCCGCCCTCAAATGGATGGTGGAAAAATGGACACCACTATCTGGTTTTGTTTCCTATGCATCCATTACTTTCATTTTGTGTTCCTTTTTGTGATTGAGAGCGTTGTCGTATTTTGTGCCTGTCGGGACGAAAAATGGAACAAACAAAACTTGGAAGTCATATCACTTTAAACAGAGATTTAAGTTTGATATTAGATGATCCAGGTAATGGAATTAGCTTATGGTGCCAGAACAGGACATGAAACTTTTTAGTATAAAGTCATTAATTATTGCTAATGTAGTGTTTCATTTAAAGTATCTCTGCAATTTCTCTTTCTTATTATTCGAAACTAAAACTAGTTCTCTTTTACTTAAATGATTTATACTATCAAAATGCAAGTTGTTTAAGGTTATAAATCTTTATCAAAGTTGCCTAAATCATAAACAAAATACTGTTAACATAATCACTCAAAAAGTTAGAAGATTATATTAAGCAAAATGGCTTTATTGACCTGTAGAGTTGGGAAACGTAAACAAGATGTAAGAGAAGGAATTTTATTAGTTATGCCTTATCAAACAAGAATTTATGGTGTGCCGAATAATTCTTTTTTCTTTTTGTTATTATGTTATGTAAGAATAATTATTTTTATCCCACCTTTTTTTAATATGACCTTAAATTAAGTTTGATTTTTGCAGATGAGTTTGATAGCCAAGCAAGATAATCCTTAATTTGTTGAGTACAAGGATGCATGGGTAGAGAAGGTATTTATGTACAATTAACAAAATTTTCTGTAAGGACTGAATATTCTTTAAGTTAGTACATTCTCTTGTAGAAAGCTAAATAAATTTATGTGTTGTTAGAATCAAATTTAGGATTCCTTTGTCTGCATTGTTACAAGTTACTGTGAAGGTGGTGACATGTAAGTTTCCTAAACATGGCTAACTTAGCATTAGTTTTGTCTTAATAAAAATGATGCATTTCTTGACAGATCTAGTTCTTGTTTTCAGGGCTGATATGATTAGAAAAGCCCAGAGGAACATTTTTCCCTGAAGAGGTAAGGAAATGATAATAAATTGATTTCAGCAAAACACAAAATGATATTGATTAATTTTTAACTCAAGCCTACCTTTGTTCTTCCCATAGAGACTTTGCAAATGGCTGGCTCAGTTGTTGCTGGCTTTTGGTTACCTTCACTTCAATTTTGTGATTACCTTCACTTCAATTTTGTTCTTCACAGAGATCTTAAAGTATGACATTTCACGAATTGTTATTTAACTTTTAAGTATATTACATCAAAATCACGAATTTTTGCAATTAAAGAAGTAACTCATACTAACAGTTTTTATTTGCTTTGCTCCAGTGCCCGAAAATTTTCCTTACCAAAGACGACGAAATCAGACTTGGTAAGAAGCATAAATGGTCCTTCTTAGTGTTTTTTTTTTTCTGCAAATTCTCTATAGCTTATGATATTTATATATGCAGGTGACTTTGGATTAGCCAAATTGCTTTATATAGATGACCTTGCCTTTTCGGTGATTAATCCCTCTCTCTACCTCCTTCCGTTTCAATGTTCTTATTCTTGTGTGGTTCCAATTTATGCCTCTGAATTCTTTCTTTCTAGACTAGTAAAATTTCTTTAATCTACTGAATTTTTGTAAATATACCCAATTCGTTGACATCCCATGTACAGGTTGTAGCTTCTCAGCAGCTAGTTATATTCAACTGCATTTGTTTTCAGCAAATAAGTGGGGTCATATTATAATATTTAGAATCTCTCCGCTTCAATGTTTCCAACATTAATTAGATTATGTCTTCAAAAGATATGTGAAGAGATGGACTATGATATTAATTTGACTTTTGTAGTAATATATTACTGATGATACAAGAGAAAATAAAAAGTAGTGATTTGAAATGAGGACAAACAACAAATCAAAGTTCAAGCCTGAATAGTTTAATGAATTTAAATTATTAAAATTTGTGAAAGTTACCGTATCAAATATTTTCAAAAAAGTGTCGCATAAATTGAAGCAGATGGGCACACAGATGAAAGACAAGTTCCATTTCATCCAATAAGGCTTTATCGTGACGGGGTCGTGACTATTGTTATTTTGTTCTTGAATTTGATATAGATTGTGGGTACTCAAACATATGTGTCCTGAGCTTCTAGCAGATATACCTTATGGATATAAATCAGATATATGGTCTCTAGGTAAATCATCTAAGTATGATGTTGTCTACAATATACATCAATTTGCAAGAAAAATAATTACCTTTTTGTTCTTTTTATATGAAGATATTTGGGTAACATTAAGTTTAAGAAAGAACAATCGATGTTTGACATATAAGATCAGGATGCATAACATAGCAAAAATACCCTTAGTATTAGGTGATATATTACTACATTTTTTATTGGCTACAACATAGTTAATATCACACGGAATTGCAAAAAATACATCATAACAAGAATAACATTTGTATGGCACAATAGTCGTCTGTGTAGACTTCCAAGCAATTGGAGAAGCATCATCAGCGTGAAATTGAAGAGGATAGTTCAACAAAGTTGCCAGGGAACTCCAGCACGAAGTTCCTATAAGGAGGCGATCAGGGCTAGACCAAAGAGACAACTGTTTATAAAACAAATGATAATGATAGTAGTGATGGTGCAGGACAAAGTGGAACATCCAAAACTGTGGGGCTAGAAGGCAGGGTAAAGCGTAGAGTATCCCAGGAGCCAACTTATTGACCCGCAATAGAAACAAGTAACAGGTGTTGTCCAATGTAACAGAGGTAGCACAAAACTCAATTTAATTCCTTGAGGCAATAGATGATAAATCTCATCTGAATGTTAATAGAAATAGGGGAGATCCTGTGTTTCCAAGGTACATGAATAACATACCATGTTAAACTATTAGGGGTCTGAATGCCCCTAACAAACAAAAGGAGGTCAAACTCCTGTGTAGTAAAGAGAATACAGGGTTGATAAGTCTATTAGGGACTAAACAAAAGGCTTGTAATGTGACTAAAGTAGCAGCAAATATGTTTGGGGGCTGGAACTATGTCATAAATCCTGTAGATCACTATAATAGGAGGGTGTTCCTCATATGGAGGGTATAGGATCCCCCAAACCCAACTTCTTGTAAACAACAAGTGGCATCGGGTTAATACTTGCTCCGAGATCATATAAGGCCTTTGCAAAATCAAGCGACCCGATAGTACAAAGGATGGTGAATGCTCCCGGATCTGCTTTCTTTTGCACCAAGGATCTTGTCGAAATAGCACCACAATGGTGAAGATTATCCACTGGTTCGTAGCTCACTGTTTTCTTCTTTGTCACAAGGTCCTTCATAAACTTAGCGTATCTAGGCATTTGCTCTAGTGCCTCTACTAAAGGCACATTCACTGTCAGCTGCTTCAGCATCGCTATAAATTTGCTAAACTTTGTGTCATCAGCTTTCTTTTTTAATTGATGAAGAAAGAGAGGCAGTGGTTTTGGGAGAGTAGTAACCACTGCTTCCTTCTCCTTTTCCTTATCTTTTTCTAACTCATCAACCTGCTGATGGTTAGATAGAATCTCATTGCCATCCAGCTTCTTAGACTCTACTAGATGGTTTTCTATATCTTCTTCAACTATATTATCAATCATAGCTTTGCCCACAGAAGGGCTCGGTAATACTTTACCACTCTGATTGGTAACTGCCATGCAAGAGCCATTATTCTAAGGATTTTGCATTGTATCACTTGGCAATGTACCACTTTTTTCCCTAATTAAATATTGTGGATAACTGGTT
Organism: Capsicum annuum; assembly: GCF_002878395.1. NCBI lineage: Eukaryota > Viridiplantae > Streptophyta > Magnoliopsida > Solanales > Solanaceae > Capsicum > Capsicum annuum. Next base: position 171,336,293 of record NC_061121.1, on the reverse strand, counting down.
CATCTGTTGCTCCAGTTACTTAATAAAAATAGAGTGTGAATCGACCAACTAACACATCGATGACAAATCACTCTTCATTTCAGTCACACCTGCATTGGTTTATTCCACTCCTTTAAAATTTTTTACCATTATGTCCTCCATAGATATCTTTCCTAAACTAGTAGCAACAGTATCACGATTCCTAGGAGGCACATACAAACCACTCATGCCAGTCTTATTTTTCCAGTTCCCTTAGTCGCAGTCCCTGTACCCTGCTTTATCATAATAGTTCTGACCTTGGTTTCCTTGTCTCTCAGAAACCCCCTTGGTTTTTCAAATAATTAGCCTCCTCCTCAGAATCAGAGTCGGTTCTACCTTGTGACTCAACAGCTGTCACCTTCTCAATCTTTCTAGATAATAAATATTTAGTAAGTAGATCCATCTGGGTCTTTATGTATGCCATATCTTAGTCATGTTCCTCCTCTTGCTAGCATTGCTTTACAGACATACCACTAGACATAGTAGAGCTCGCTATCTCAGAATCCCTGGTATGCTAAGCTCTACTCTATTTAGTCATCCTATCAAGTATTTTTGAAGTTACCAGAAAAGTGAGATCCATAAATGCTCCACTTGCCGCATTATCCACAACTGGCTTCATAATAGAGTTTAAATCTCTATACAAAGTCTCAATCAAATGTATGTCAGTTATTTTGTGGTTGGGACACTACATAAACTTTTTTTTGAACCTCTCCCATGTCTCACGAAGAGCTTCAGTCGGAAGCTGCCTGAAGTTACTTATCTCATCCCTTAACTGTGATATCCTGGATGGTGGAAACAACCTTTCTAGGAAAGCCTCTTTCAGCTGCCTCCAGTTTATTATAGAATCAGGAGTCAGCCCATTTAACCACAATGTTGCCTCCCCAGACAGAGACATCGAAAATAACCACAATTGAATAGCATTTCATCCAACTCCCAGGTTATCAAAAGACTTGTAAATAGAGGCAAAGTTCACTAAATGCATATTCGGATCATCACCTGAAAGTCATCGAACAACTTCTTTAGATGAAGTAGTTGAATCATGGAGCTCATGATGTTGAACTTAGCTCTGGGTTCCAATGGTGGAGTAATAATAGCTCCAGTTGCACCATCTCTATACATATCATCCTCATTTTTCTCAAGATTAAATTGTACAGCTTGGTGATCTGGTCTCACTCTAAAAGGGCGATTTCTGTTAATATTTTGGTTCACAGGTGCAGCCACATACTCTGAACGTCTTTAGTTAGTTGGATTCAACAAATCATCGTCTCCCAGGTCCTCATCATCTGGATTAGGATAACGCACTGGTTGACCATCATTCTATTAATTCAGCTGAGCTCTAGCCAAGGCGGCTAGTTTATCTGTTTCTTGTTGATCAGCCATTCTGCCAATTAATTGAGGTTTTAAATATACTGGTAATAACGGTAATCACCCCGCAAAGAACAAAACAACAAATAAAGGTAAAATTTAGGAAACTTGACCAAAGGTCAATTAACAATCACAAACTTAATTGACAACTATATTCCCTGGCAACGACGCCAAAATTTGATACGCCCAAATTACAATTCTCATTAGAAATTATAAGCGGTCGTTGTCAAATATATAATCCAAATAGGTTGGGGTCGAATCCCACAGGGAATACTGTGCAAACTAAGTGTTATAGTTGTTAATAGACTGTTGATCGAAGGTTCTGAAGTAAAGGGGGTTTTGACTTATTAACAGTATGCATATGTTTGTAGCAAATTCTGTTCCAACTAGTGAGTTTTATTACAAGTGTTAGTTCAATGGGAGTAGACAAACTAAAGTTATGTTAATCAAGATGTTCAAGCAATCGGGGTTATGAGTTATCTTAAGTTTTCAATTTACAACTTCAATTATAAAAGTTATTGAATTCTAAAGTTTACCCATTTGTTTCTTAACCTATATGGATAGTTTACCCTTCAATTCTTTCAAACTTAAAGAATACGTTGCTTTATTCAACTAGTCTCTTACGTGGGTTAATCCCGTTAAGGCATCAACCCATAACCCAAAGGTTAAAGCCTTTGGATTCATGTAAACCTCTTCTTTTCCCAACATGCACTTTTCTACTCAAATAAGTGATGTTCTTAGGCTCACCCTACGAGTTTGCAACCAAGAAAGGTCTTTAATATGAAGAAGGGCTCATACAATCTCAATTAAGTATTTTCACAACCCCAATCAGCTATTCACATCAAGGATCCCATAACCCTAGTTATGGGAGCTTAGCCACACATCTCAAGAGAAGAAGAAGTAGTCATTATTTTATTCATAAATAAATTCAGAGATTTACTTACAAAAGTTCCAATAATTATTCCTGAATCTTCAATGAAAAATGAATAAAATAGCTAGATCCACAATAGTAGCTTCAAACTCAGAGAATACTGCCTTACAATCCATTTCAAAAGATGGAAATATAATAAAAAATATGTAAATAAAACCTAAACTGGGTATTTATATGTTTCCAGGGATTAGTGTTTCAAAATTAGAAACTAGGATTGCCGCTTCAAGTATGTCAGATAAATTGACGACCCGTCAAGTCCTTGATAGTCCATCACTGGAGTCGTCGCAAGGCTTCCAGTGATGTTGCATCCTTTTTCACCTCTGATAGCCAGGTTGATGGCTCATTACTGAGATGATGGTCTGTCGCCTGGAACGTCGCTTCATCATCAAGTGTGACTCATTTTTCTTTGAGTTGACAGCCAAGTTGATGGCCCGTTAGTGTCCTGACGGTCCATCGCCTGGGCCATCGCAAGGGTTTGCCTTGCTGCTCATTCTGCTTATCATTGACAGATATCCCAACGGTCCACCACATGGTTGACGTTTCATCAGTTTGATTGCCCTTTTTCTCTTGCTTCTCCCAGTTATTTCTCCAGCTAAGTCTCTATCCTGAAAACACTAAAATCCAATGTCAAATACAATAATAGTTTCTTGAAAATGCCCAATTATCCCTTGTAAAAGGTATAAAATATTTCATCGAAAGCCGAAACATCATTTATATGAAGACTACAACTAATTTTTAAGAGAATGTACCAATGCAAGATTGCAGTTGGTATTGGAGGAACTTAATGTTGTGAACGTAGACATAGAGCAATGGTATTAAAGAAATAGATGTATATTGACTGCTAATAGAAACTACTCGATGACTAATAGTTATAAGGTAATGTCGGCTGATTTAGTTAGACTTTTTGAGGCAGAGTTAATATGGAGCTCAATTAGGTTTCCCAGGCAGAGAGTACTTATTTTGTTGGCATATCAGAGCAGATTACTCAAAAGACTAAGGCTGAGCGAATTCCTTATTCCAGTTGATGATGTTATTTGCAATTTATGTGCAGAAAAGGATGAAACGCACTATTATATATTTATTGGGTGCTCATGGTTTATGGAAGTTAAGGACAAACTATCTCATTGGTGTGGTGTAGTGATACCAAGAGGGACAGTACAATAGACTCTAGCGTAGACCAGGAGTAGACATTGGAGACACTTTAGAAAAGAGTTGGTGCCAGCTGTGTATGGAACTGTAATCTATTATACATGGCAAGTCCAGAATTAGAAGCAATTTAAACAGCCCACTATAAATATTGACTTCACAATTACATAGACACAAAGGCAGTTAAGGGAGAGAATAGATTTGCTATAGTGTTCTAGGAAGGCTAGACACTGTCAATAATTGATACATAGGCAATCTTTTGTTAGGTAAGGCATAGCGGATCTTTTGTTTGACAATTTAAGATATTAAGAAGACAGATTATCAAGCTTGTATAACTTTGTTTTGGTAGGGTAATATTTCATATTTTATTGCAAAAAAAAAGTAACGCTTCTTGTAGTTCAGTAATAGTTTCTACCTAATAACTATTAAAAACTTAAACATGTCGTTCATAGGTAGTTTTTACAATATCTGCCATATTGCTTCTTTAGAAAATACCAAAGAAACTAGAAAAATCCTTATCATATAATCTTTGGGGGATTCTTACATAACAGTACAGGTGATCAAAAGAATTTCAATCAAATGGTGGTATTTATTCTAGTCATAAGAGCCTGTGTAGGAACGATCCAACCTATGCTGCTTTTTTGTCTCAATTTATATGATACAAGTAAATTTTGGAGATTGAATCAAATTTCTTATAGGATATTTTAAATATTGTAAGTTGTTAATGATTTGCAATACTCTTTATATATTTTTCAGACAATATATGTTATTTTCATTGTTTGAATTTATGTGGCACTGATATAATTTAGAGAGTCAATCAAAATTCTTTATATAATTTGTAGATTTTTGTATGATTTTTAAATATTTTAAGTTGTTAATTATTGCAATATATAATACTTTTACATTATTTCAAATAATATATGTTAGTCTCTCTGCCTCAATTTATGTGACATTGACGGAATTTAGAGAGTCAGCCAGATTTTTCATATATAGTTTTACATATTTTGAATTGTAATTTATAGTACTTTCTACTATTTTTCAAATAATATGTGTTACTCTTATCTCAATTTATGTGACTGTGTGTCATGACCCAAACTAGGGCCTAGTCATGAGGTATCTCAAGACCATCATAGACCAAAGACCACCCCCTTAGTCTAACCTCAAGAGCACAGTAATAATAATAAAGTGGAAGCTAATCAAGGTAGTAATAAAAAAGATAAATAAGTCAAATGAAAGTTCTACGAGTCAAAACCAACAATCCAACCCATACTTGTCCACAAAAGCCTCTAAAGCCAAAATATCAACTAAGATGGGACATGCCTCCGACCATGACCAAATAAATCCATAATTATCCAAAATGTGAAAAGAAACCTAATGATATAACATAGCCTTCCGAAAGACGAAAGCACCCCACTTCACAATAGATCCACAAGAGTATCAGATCAACTAAAACTGCAAAGGAGTAACAACAAAGTCCTCGGATCCTACATCATGAAATGATGCACCGTCCATAAACGGTCAGTGGGTTGAGTACTAGCATGTAACTCTGGGAATAGTGAAAAAATAATGTAATTATCAAAATTTAGTCATAAAACATATGCACCACATTCATATACATATATATAGGATGTCGGGATAGGGACAAGGTTCAATTAACATGATAGTTCAAGTATTAATCTGAACTGTGTAGTTTGCTCTGTCCTAAAGGCACCCATGGGCTATATGGGTCCAGCTCACCCTTTTGGAAGGTCCTCAGTGTGTTCTATGAAAAAACGTAGAAAGGCTAAAGACATCAAGGTCATAGCTCTCCTAAAAATATAAATAAAGTATGTACCAAGCACATAGTCACATTGAACCCTCAACACCGACAAATATGGTTTTCAGTTTCGATCCTCCAGGATCTACACCTTCACGGTGAGCTACACAATTCTCTTTAAGCCCAAATTAAAGCAATTTGCACATAATCAACTATTAACCCAGGAGTTATTTATTGAAGCATCTACTACTTGATATCGTCATACCAATATACTTGCGAACTAATATAAATATGTAAAACCAATCCATATAATCAAATTGACTCCAAGTTCCAATTTAAATCCAATCCATGGCCACCAAGGCCATCTAAAATCTATTATTTTTTCACTAGTTCTTTAATGCAATGAAATAGGTTTAAAAGATAGTTTAAATCATGCAATTATCCATATTCAAAATCAAGTTTACAAAGTGAATTCATGTTAATGAAATTATCAAGTCAAATTTTCATCAATTTAGGGAAACCCATATCCCTCACTCTATCCATCTAAATAATGCATCAATTCAGTCCTAAAAATATCTATTTAAAGCATGAATAATTAATTTAAAACATGGGACAAGTAATTCAAACAATAACCATCAACGCCCCTCAACCCAATTTAAAACCCACCAATCAAAATCACATAAATATTCAATGATTTAATGCCACAATGTAAAAATACAAGTTAGGGATGAGCAACATGCTGAAATACACAAAGCATTGAAGACAATTCGGAATTTGGAGGCCAGAGTAGTCATTTCTTGAAACATCCTTGAGCTTTCTTGAATTTTGAGTTTAAGAGAGAATGAATGGTATATTGATCTTTAAAAGCTAAAAGGAAAGGGTTATTTTATGTTTATAAGTTATGCAAGGGGTAAAAAGACCAAAACCCCTCAACCCAAGTGGAAAAAAATAAAATTGGGCAAAATTAAAACATCAGTATGGCACGCCTCTATTGCAGAGGATAGCCTCCATGTCATGTCCTTATTGCGGTGGCTAACCTCCATGAAATGCCAATATTATGGAAGCTCACTGCCTCAGGGTTCCAAAATGACAACCCCTTTAAAAAATTTCAAAATTTTTTCAAACACCCTTTTGACATCTCTAAATATAATTCGAGTTAAAAATCAATATGACACACGGGGGGGGGGGGGGGTGTCAAAAATAAAATAGTTAAATTTTATGGGGTCTCACAATGTGATAGTATTGTTAGGATGTTTTCTCTGATTTTCTTACCATAATTAAGTTATACTTTTCTTGAAAGGAAAATAAATGTAATACCATAAATACTTTTACTTTTCCTAAAAAGAAAAATATAAAACTTTTTTATATTTGGCTAATCTCTTTCTTGGAGGAATGATTTTGTACATCTATAAATAGAAGAACCCCTTTCTCATGTCATAACACAATAGTATCCACAACGTAGTCATTTAAGAGTATTGTTTAGGAAAAGATTTTCTCCTAACAATTTTGCGCATTCTCTTTAATATTAATTTTCATGTGTAGGTCAATTGACCAAATAATATCAATAATATATCTTTTTAGTATATTTTTATTTGTCATCTGAATTATCATCCTCTTGATTTGCAAACTTTAAGCGTCCGTATGACTCCCTCTCGATTTTGACCCCAACAAGTGGTATTAGAGCTTAAGGTTCAAAGGTCCAAAGGTTTGGTGAAACGAGAATAAATAGGTTTAAAGTGATTTTAAATCAAGATGCAACTAGTTGGTGATAATGATGTTTTTGTCCAACTATATGTGAAGAAGATATTTCAATCATATTTTCAACAATCCTGCTTTCACATCTTTAAAAATAAAGCTCCACTTTTAACCCTGTTCACTTATAACACAGGGCTTCAATCATGTTAACCCATGCTTTTATTTTTAACGCATAGGGCTTCAATTTTAACCCATATCAATTTTTAAACATGGTAATCAATAGTGATATATGAATATTATGTGAAGAAGAAGATCAAGATTGATTTGCCAGAAAATTCAGGCCAAGGGGAGATTTGTTAGGATTCGCCCTGAATTTCCTACTTTACTTGGATTCTATCATAATTGTGTTTTACTTCAGAAAGGAATTCTTAGTGAAAAAGATTTCCTAGTAGAAAAATATCTCTTTCCTATTAGATTTTTATTAGGTTTATTCTTTTTTAGAGGAGGTGTTTTGTAACTCTATACATAAGAGATCTGTCTTTTCAAGTTATAACATAATAGCATCCACAATATAGTCATTTAAGAGTTTTTGTTTAGGAGGAGATTTTCTCTCTCATGAGTTTCTATGTTTTCTAATATTAGGTTTTACATGTAGGCCAATTTGTTATATAATATAATAATATTAAGCTTTTTAGTATTTTTTATGTGTCTTCTGAATTGTTACCATAATGGTTTGCAACTAATAGCTTCCACATGACGTCCTCTCGATTTTTAACCCAACAAGTGATATTAGAGTCCATAGTTCAATGATCTAATGGTTAAGATTGAGGACATATTGAGATCAAAGTTGCAACCAATTTGATGATAATGAAGATCTTTGTCTAGCTACATGTGGAGAAAAGTTTCAAGAAAAATTTCAACAATCCTAATGCTAATCTATCTTTGAAACCAAATCAATTTTCAACCCATGTTTATGGGCTCCATATTTTAACCCCAGCTTACTTTCAATGCTTGGGCTCCTTTCAACTCGTGCATTTATTTTTAGCGCATGAGTTCCACTCTTAACCTGTGCTCACTTTTTATACACAAGACCCCACTTTCAACCATATTTACTTATAACACACGACTTCAATAATATCAACCCTTATTTTTATTTTTAATGCATAGAGCTACAATTTTTAACCCATACGAATTTTTAATCATGGTAAGCAGTAGTGATATATGAAGATCGAGTGAAGAAGGAAGATTAAAATTATTTTGCTAGAAAATCAAGCCAAAAAGGGGAGATTTGTTAGGGTTTTGCCCTGATTTTCTTACTAAAGTTAAGTTATACTTTTCTTGAAAGGAAAATAAAAGTAATACCATAATTACTTTTACTTTTTCTAAAAGGGAAAATGTAAAACTTTTTCATATTTGGCTAATTTTTTTTTTGGAGGAAAGGTTTTGGATATATATAAGTAGAAGACCTCCCTTCTCATACCATAATACAATAGTATCCAAAATGTAGTCGTTTAAAAGTCTTGTTTAGGGGGGTATTTTTTCATAACAGTTTTGCGCGTTTTCTTTAATAATTTTCATGTGCAGGCCAATTGGCCAAACAATATCAATAATATATCTTCTTAGTATATTTTTATTTGTCATCTGAATTATCATCCTCTTGATTTGCAAACTTTAAGCTTCCGCATGACTCCCTCTCGATTTTGAACCCAACAAGTATATGAAAATTCAATCAAATTTTTTATATATTGATAGTATTTTAAGTTGTTAATTTTTGTGGATTATGATTATTACATTGTTTTAAAATAATATATGTTACTTTCTGTATCCCAATTTATGCAACACTTATAAAATTTTAAGAGTCAACAAAGTCTTTTATGTCCTTCAAATATCTTAAACCTTTAATTATTGTAATTTATAGTAACTTTTATGTAATTTTTAAATACATAACAAAAAAAAATAAGACAAACAAATTAAAACTGAGAAAATATAAAAATTACAAAGAAAGGTCTGGTGGAAGCTGACATTTGGAAAGATAATTATTCAAAAATTAAAAAATAATTTTAAAATATTAATTGTGATTAAATTTGTCATGAATGAATTTAATTTTATCATGAATTCAATGATTTTATATGATTTAATACTATTTTTTCTTTAAACTATATTAATCCTAGACAATTATATATATATATATAGAGAGAGAGAGAGAGATTCTAATTTTAATACTCACTTTATAAACCTTTTTTCAAATGACATTCGTATTTTTTCACTGTAGTGTCCTTTTATTGGTACAAATATATCAAAGTTCAACAAAAGCGTTTTTCTATTGAATTTGCCATTTCAATCTTTCTAAAAATATCAGTAATTGAATCCTAAATATTAATACGACTTTGTCCATTCACTTTTACTTGTTCATATTCTAAAATCAATTTTAATTTTGATTTGTTACTTTTATAATATCAAGGTATATAATTATTTTTAGTTATGTTTTACCTTGTATTTATTAATTATTCTCCAAATCATTTTTCAGGACCTAATGTTAAACAACAATTAATAGAAACTTTATTAGATCACCTCGCAAATGGATTACTATAAAATAACAAAGTAATTAACACAGTAATTACTACTCTCTTTATGCCAATTTTATTTGACATAATTTTAATTTCTATAATATATTAAAAGTGTGAAAGACCTTAAAAATGTTGCTTGAATTTTTTTGCATTTATTAAAAGTCTTTGCTTTAGACAATATCATCTTATCACTATTTTCTCCTAGTATTTAAGAGCTGAAAATTAATTAAACATATTTATAGTAAAACCTTTCCTTACTAGAAGTCATTAGAATTAATGACAACTAATATTTTTTTCATTAGTTTAAGAATTCTAAATCAACTAAATTTTATTTTATGGAAAATACTCAAAAAAATACCTGAACTTTGATCGGATTTTCAGTTGAGTATACTGAACTTTGCGGGGGTCCTATTACCCTCCTAGACTTTTTTTTTTTGTATTTTAATGACATATATTTGTCTACTTGGACAAGTGTGTGTAATTCACGTGCATTGGGCGAGCGAGAGTATTAAAAAAACGTTAAAAATATTTTTTTGTCAAATAGCCCCTCAATTTTCTGATTATTAAATTTTTGAAATATTTTTTCAATATTTCTCCTCTCTTCTTTGTTTCTTCTTTCTTTCTCTTCTCTCTTCTTTCTTTTTTCTCTTCAATGGTGCTCCAATAATTCTTCTTTCTTTCATCTTCAACACACCTAATTCATTTTCATTAATTTGACCCAATTTAAAATTGAAAAAGAAAAATTCATCGCAAAATTGAAAAACTAATCATCTTTTATGTTTGGTCGAAAAAAAAAATCTTTCTCTTCTCTCTTCTTTCTTTCTTCTCTTCAATGGTTCTCCAATGGTGCTTCTTTCTTTATCTTCAACACACCCAATTCATTTCCATCAATTTGACCCAATTTCAAATTGAAAAAGAAAAATTCATCACAAAATTGAAAAGCTAATCATCTTTTATGTTCGGTCGGAAATAAAATCAAATCTTTATCAAATTTGAGAGGAAATTAATTCCAACATAGCCACCGTCATTTGGGCATAATTAAGAAACTTTAAAAAAGTGTTCCATTCGATTTGAAGAAAATTATTGAAGAAAATTTTCGACTTGAATTTGAAATTTGGGAAAAGATTTAGTATGAACTAAATAAAAGTCAAATTTCAAGAATTAAAAATCAAGATTTTGGTGAAAAATAATGAAAATTGATGAAAATAATAAGAATGGAGAAGAAAGTAAATAAATTTTTTTTTTTTTGAAAAAAACACGTGTAAAAATAAGATTGGCATGTGTATTACATCGTCAGCTGTCAAAATTGGATATAACATTTCGGGGGGGGGGGGGGGGGGGGAGGGAGAATTAAATCCACTTTTAAAAAGTCTAGGTGGGTAATAGGACCTCCGCAAAGTTTAGTACGCTCAACTACAAATTCGATCAAAGTTCAGATATTTTTCTAAGTATTTTTCCTTTATTTTAAGAAGATTTGAAAAATCTACAAACAAATATAAAAGCATTAGAATAAGAAAAATTTAAGAAGTATCAAATTTTTAAAAGTTTTAAGTACGTAATAAGAATGAATCAATGATTTTGTAATGATTTGACACTAAAACTAAGAAAAGATTTTAAATATACAAAGAAAAAATAATTATACCACAAATATGGTTCAAATTGATGCGTCTCTCTTAGTCTCTGGCAACTAGAGAAAAGGGTACTGCATGACAAATGCAGAAGTAATGATTCATCAACCACTTGAAACTTCTGATGGTAAAATAAATATGTGCGTACACTAAAATATATGTTTATAGTTACATTATTATATTTGTAACACCCTATATTTTTGGGCTAGTTTTTGAACCATCGTTCCTCCGTGTGTAAGTTATAAATCAAGTGATTCCTGTGTAAATATAAGTTTCATGATATTTATCCTCGTGTTTGATGTGCTTTCAAGGTGAAAAATGTTCATAAGAATCACTTAGAACAAATTTGAGCTCAACGCCTTTGATTCGTCCAATGTTTGATGCTCGATTCAATAATGGTCTACTTTGAACATATATAACTTTTTATATACAGGGAATTTTGCATCTCAAGACCAACCAAATTGTAGATAGTTAAATTATCTTTTCAACGACCAATTTTGCCTTAATCCAATATTCGATCGAAAAGTTATGACATTTTTCATGAGAGATAGTAAGCCGACGACATTGGGACGCAACGCGTCGGTTATTGATGCGATTAGTGACATGACATGATGGAAACCGCATTACAGAACTGTTTCACATGCTATTTCAGTTCCTAAAGGGTCTAAGGGCACTTTGGTTACTTCCCCTTACCCAAATCCGCCCATAATACTAAATTTCGGCCCCAAAAGCATTAGATACATTATCTTTCATCTTTTTCTCTTCAAGAATACCCTATCCTCCTCAAGAATATCAAGAACTTCATTAAAACTTTCTTTAAGAAAAGCAAGAACTCAAGTTTCCCAATTCAAGAAATTATTCAAGGTATTCCTTCAAGATTAAAGTTTTAAGGTATGCGGGAGTTTATCCATGGGTCCTCTTTCGCCGATGGATCCCAAAATCCTTTTATTTCAATTAAAGGATGAATTTTTCGATCATTATGTTATTTTAAATATTAAGAATGATTGAATTGCATGTTTTCATGGTGATTTTAATTAATTTCAGCCTATGTGTGATTCCATGCAAGATTTTGAATTCCCC
>NC_061121.1:171300028-171321107 GCF_002878395.1 Capsicum annuum | reverse complement strand
AGTCAAGAGACACTCACACTCAAAAGAGAAGTTCAACCAATGTGCATCAAATACCACAGGATTGCCTTATTTTCTTTACCCTGATTTTCAGACAGTCAAGTTAGGATCACTATAGGACTTTATTCGGCTTTTAATGTAGGCTTGGGGGCTAATATAGTATATATAGATATATCAAGTGACTAAGCCTCCTTGGTACTACACTAACTTTGGGGTCCACTTTTTAACCAATTTTTTTATTCCATCCTTATTTCTCCCTTTTATTCTTTTATGCATACTCAGTTTGGATGTGTTTTCTTTTATTCCTTCTTTTTATTTTTTCTTTTCTTTTTCATTTTTTTCTTTTTCTTTTTCTGCCATACATAGTATTGATAACTTTTTAAATTTTATTTTACCCTTCTTCATACTTATTTTATATTATGCACCCCTATGGTACCCACCCTCAACTTAGGTAATTTGCCTGATTTGAGGTGCACAATGTCCAAGGAGGATCGAGGCCAAAACAAAATCATTGTAACACAAATAGGAAAGTGAACAGTGAAAATAAAGAAATAGTATATAAGGCAAAAAAATAGGATCTAGGGATACTATGTCATATTAGGAAGGTCACTTAGGCTATAAGTGGTCTAAAATAAAAAAATGGCCTATGATCATTTCCTAACAAACTATCCTAAAACCTAGGCAAGAATAACCTGGAAAGTTCTGGATTTAAAACAGAAATAGAACTGGGTAGCATCTCACACAAACATGGCACAAAATCACATCACAAGCTACTACCTATCCGATTCAAGCACAAGTTAGCTCTAATTATCATGTCCCTAATTCTAATGCAATAACAAGATCAACAAACGTCACACATATATACATTCATATAGTTCTAAAACAAATTTAGAGGGTATCATTTTTCTTAAAATCAATAAAAACATGACAACTTTCCTAAATACATAAATATATACTAATTACACAGAAACAAACACAACATGAAACAAAACACATCATGAAAATTTTTAAACCTAGACATGCCAGTTCTACAACTATGCCTCGACCGATAGAAAAACAAGCACGTCAATAAAAATCTGTGGTAGCTATGACGTACCCCATCCCCAACTAAAAATGACACACTATCCCTAATGCACTAAATAAATATAAGGTAAGGGGATGAGGTCGTATCTGGGATACACTAGGCCTCTGTATCATGATCATCCCTCAGTGAGGAAATCTAGACTGGCGGGTCAGTGCTGGTGGTGGTGAACTACAGGAAGATACACTTACTTTCATCTAGATATGCCTTTGCCTTTCAGTAATTACAGTCTCTACCAACTCATGTTTGGACCATTTCAGGGCCTAGTTATATGGCATAATAGGATCCTATAGGTCTCCCTCTCTACCTTTCACGTTACCAACTACGGGGACTGCCACATTATTTTTTGTGAATAAGTCAAAGAATCTAGGCCTATTTAGAGGTGTTATCTAATCAAATAGGAGAACTATAAGAGGGATGACTGACATGTGGCTTTTGGTGAGAGAGAATACCTAATATCCCCTTGATCGGGTGCCTCAATGCTGCTAAACTGGGCTAATACTCGACTCTAAAAAGCATCTATGCATGCATACAACTCAGCTCGTAGCTCTACATAGCAACCCAGTGCACAAAATCTAATCTAGCCTCAACCATCTCTAGTGTAGTCTAGACCCATAATCGGATTTGTCTATATAAAGTAGCCACCTCGATCTCGATATTCTATAGTCGAGTGTCGATGACTCTTTGACTCTCCATCAACCTCTAAAAAAACTTATGAGATACTAGTATCATACCTGCAACAGCTGAAGTAGATGGGTGAGGGGGCACTAAAGATGCACCCACCGACTGTGAAGTGGATATAGCAGGGGTACCCTTATCCTGAGTACTCAATTAGGGGGCCTCTCTCTACTTTCCTATCTCAAACTCCATACTAGATCCCACATATCCTCTCTATGCATCAATAGACTCTGTGGGGACTAATAGGCCCTCAGATGGGGCTAGAGGCATTGTAGTGGGTGCACAGTGTCTCTTGAGAAGGTCTGGATGTGCTGGATCCTTTATCGTCCTAGTATATACCGTGGCCATTACCTATACTCTTTTGCCAACTCGTGGTATCTCTTGCACAATGGCCGCATCACATAATCACTGAATGAGGTATGGGAACAGTAGAGTCGTAGTCCCAGCAAAAGCTCTCTCATAAAGCTCATGCTAAATAATAGCTGCAAAATCAATGTCATATCCTACCATCATGCTATCAATTAGTGCAACTCTATCCCAAGTCAATACATTGTTCATAGCAGCTGAACACATTCTGTAACAAATAAGCCGCCACTAAAACTTAGCGAAAAAAGTGAGCACCACCTTCTTTATCATACCCTGCCTCTCGATCCAACGAGTATTATCTTACAGAGGTGAAATATAGTTAGTGATCTATCTCACCATCTCAACTCTCTCACTCTTATGCTTAGCATCATGAATAATGTATCTATCATGAGCAACTCTTAATCTATAATATCACGCAGCTGTAGATACTAGAGCAATATAATCTGGACTGAAAAGAGCTCGGCAGGTGGCCGTCGCTGAAATATCTACCATAACCCCTCTCACACGAGTCTGCTCAAGCTGAGGTTTCTCTGTATACCTTGAAAGAACTCTAATCTTTGGCATAGTCAATGCTTCTATGGCATGGTATGACATGTAGAATTCCAACACCAAAGCTGGGCTATAAGAATATAGGGTTCGAGTCATTCACCCCAACTGATATCTGTCAAATGTGGCCCACAATAGCCAACCCAAACAAGTCAGTATGTCTCTCCTCATAGATAGTCCTTATGAGCCAGTCATACCTAGTAATATGGTTGTCCTACTAAAAAATAGTTCAAAGTCCCTCCACATACCATCTCGGGTTCACCTTATCAAAAGGTTCCTCTGAGATATATGTGGGGTCAAATTATCGATCATACTAAGCTAGTGTCTCAGAATTAAGAGCTGGAACATGGTGTGTAGCCTTTTTTGTACCCTTCTCAGACTGGGTTATAGATAATGACTGCTCCTAAACTACTGTACCCTCATTAGTTTGGAGTACAACTGATAACTGCTCCTCATCCACTGCATCAAACTCATTGGAGACTCCTACTCAGACTGAGGGTCCTGTATAATTATTATGGGAGGTGAATCTACCTTTTGTTCATCGTCATCCTCGTCCTCATCAAAATCACCACCACCCTTAATAGGCTGGGAAGAGTGCGGTGGTGATTTTTGGGCCGTCTTCATACTTAGCCTACTTAGGAACTCAATAGAGTCAACCTGTGTCTTAGGCCGAGTGAAAGTCGATTGCTTGTCCCACTGTGACGTGTCTAGAATCATCACACCCAACTTTGCCCTACTAATGACGTCAACCACAGCCTGCATCTGACCTCTAGTTACAGGCCCTGTCACTTTGGTCGAGATTGCTCTGGATCGAGACTACGGGTACTCCTCTTTTAAGCTACTGCTCTCAAAAGAGTCATCCAGTTGCCTAGTAGGTGAAACCTTATTCTTATTTAGTGCTATATGTACTTGAGAAATCATGTGTTAGCATCCAATAGATAATGAGGGATTTTAAAATTTGAAGAGAAACTCAAAATTCAAAAACTTAAACTTTTTCCCTAAGTTTTGAATTCCTATTACTTATTCTCAGTACCAACAGGTTCCATATGCATATATTTACTTAAAAATCAATTTTCAACACAAGTTAGCATCCAAACATTTGGTATTCCTCCACTTTTTTAAGTTCAACTTCTATTTAGGGTTTAATCTTAGGGTTTAATTCAAGAACAATGCCCTACATTAACATTTTAAAGCTATTTCAAGACTCCCATCTACAAGTAAGTTGGTTACTACATATTTACCATTAACCTCAACATACCAACTTACTCTCTTTAAATTTAACACAAGATATTACTATAGGGAGCCAAGAACATTACCTTTTATGCGAGAAACCAGAAGTGAACTATGAAAAAGTAAAGTAAATCCAATGTTTCAGCATACATATAGAACTTTTGAACAAGTTAGTACTACAAACAAGTAACAATTTAACCTTTTGTTGTGTGTGGGAAAAGTTTGAACTTTGAGAGGAAGGTTGTATTTTAGGAATTTAGAAGAGATTTTGAGGATTTATAAGTGTTAAAAATAATTGAAAGGGCTTAAATAGAGAAGGGAGGGTCAGTTTACAGTTAGTTTAAGTATGGGTAGGCCTAAAATTTTAAACAAAATTGGGGCCACAATAATGCTCACTTACAGCTGTCACATATGACCCATATGTAGTACAGACGGTCCGTATATGAAAATCGTATGTGGATCCAAATTTTTATCTAATTTTCCTGCTCTCTGGACTTTTTATTCTGACAGTTACTTTGCTACTTACAAGATCGTAAGTGATATTTAGGGCACTGCAAGAATGTTCACTGGTTAAAGTCCAGAAATTCCCTAAAAAATCCTTAAAATTTCATCTTTTTAGTTAATGCACAACTTACCTAACCCACGTGGGACTTATGACCTTTCTGAATTGGTCACTAAGTCCCCTTACCTCGATGGTTATGAATCGAGCAATTTTTATTTCTTTACAGGCATGTCCTTATTCTATTTTACCTACAATAAAGAAAAATAAATTTGAACACTAAAATAGTGGATTGCCTCCTACCCAACGCTTAATTCAATATCGTAGAATGATGTGGCTCTATTGGTTACTCAGACTTCATGTCACGATCCAAGCCAGGTCCCTAGCCGTGACGAGCATCTCGAACCGTGAAAACCCGAGCACCCTTCTCTATCTAGTAATCATACATACTTTCTTGTAATATGAAAGAAAATGCAGAAATATAAACAATATGGGATCATGGTCAGTATCACAATTCAATTGAACAATCTGAAATGGAAACCATAAACCTCTAACAATGTCTAACATTAGTCTACGAAATCTTTACTAATTGAAAATAACATCTGTCTGAAATCTGGGACAAGGCCCCCAGTTGAACCATGAATCAAAATAAAATAACAATATTAAGTTTCATAACCAGGTCTTCCAAACTAAGGGAGGCTCACCAGCTGTAAACTTCTGATAAGTCAATCTACTGCTTACGGGACCTCAGGACTATGTCTCAGAATCCTGAAATATAAGGGCTCAATACAAAAGTACTGGTACGCAGAGCAATCCAAAATAATTAAGTTATACATATATAACATAGGTGAGAGCAAAACATAAAACATTATGCATGAAATAGTTCAAAATTATGGGCCATCTCAAATGCTCTTAAAATAGTCTTGTAAATGCAACTCTATGCTCTGTATTACTTCTGAGCTAGGTGGTATACCCTACAACTCTAAAATTCCATGGGCTATATGGAATCTGCTCTTAACTCGGTAGCCAAGCCCCCATCTCAAGTTTGCCGTAAGAGTTGGAGTCTCTTTCTCAAATACACCACAGGGTACTAGGCTAGCATATAATCCCTCTTGGGGATGTAATAGAAACCGGTATTGGTAAAACATAGTTTTGGTCTTGGAGTTTTCTGAACTCAAGCCTTATTCGGGCAACCACCTAACTCTCTTTTAGCCCAATTTTAGCTCTTTAAGACATGTATTCTCTTAAATCAAAATTAGAAAGTCTTACTCTGTTATGGCATCCATTTATATGGTATCATCATACCATTGACTTGAAAGTCGCATCTCTGGGCCATTCATAGCATATTATAATCTCTTCTTTCAAAACATGAAGTTTGGGACCAGCATATCAATCAATAAATTCAATAGGACTCTTGCTTTAAACTCATGTGAACACATGCATAAAACTCTCTCTTTTCAACCTTTCAACAACATGTGATGGTCATCAAATTTGTGGCAAATCATGAAATTCTTTTAGCAATTCTCTTAACCTTTAACATCAAATATACTATCCCCTCTTAAGTTCAAAATCATATACAAGTCATAAACCAAAAATCAATCATTCATATCATGCTTTCTCAAAATCCAATTGAGTATTTCAAAACATACATAGAAACAAATAGCTTAACAATAAGAGAGGGACGTTTATAGGCTTATGCTCTCAATTCAATCCTCTAATCTCAATTTCATACATACATATATAGGATTACAAATCAAATTTGGGGGAAAGGCCTCAACACCAAAACAATAGTATCAATAAAACATTCATAATGTAAGATTCAAAACATAATTCCAAAACCCCTTTAAAATTTCATGATTTCACAACTTTAAATCTTATTCAATGTGTTTTCAACAAGCCCATGTAGTTTAGGAAAACCACACGTACCGTCAATTGTAAGATTTGAAAGAAGAAACCCAAATCTTGATCCGTTTCTTAAAATTGTTGATCTTAGGGATGAGTTCTTGATCTTTGCGGATGAGTTATGGTTTTGATTTTTGAGAAAAAGAGTGAATAATAGGCAATTTTGGCTTCTTAGGGCTGAAATTCTATGTTATAGACGGATTTTGGGAGAGGGAAAGTGAGAACAATGCCCCTAGACCCATTAGGAACTGAAATAATGCATAAAACAGCTTTAAATTTATGTCAGCTTTCATGTCAGGGCGCAGTCGGCGCTACGCATCAAGATCGCATCGGCTTACTGCCTCACACGGAAATGCCATAACATTTCGCTTGGTTATCGGATTTTGACGAAATTGGTATCGTTGGAAAGCTAATTAGATTATCTACAATTTAGTGGGTCTTGAGATGCAGAATTCTATGTGTATCAAAAGTTATACACATTCAAATAAGACCCTTGTAGAATCGAATATCTAATTTTGGATGAATGAAAGGTTCTTAGCTCAACTTTGCTTTAGGCCATTTTTATGAACATTTTTCACCTCATAATCACTTCATATACTAGGCAAAAGATCATGACACATGAATCTAAACATAAACCATGGAATTAAAGCTTACACACGTAGGAACGACAATTCAATTTCTAGCTTGAAAATGCGGGGCGGTACATTATCTCCCCCTTGAGATCATTCATCCCCGAATGATAGGTAGGGACTTTTGAGGATTTAAAAGTGTAGAATAAATAATGAAATCTCGCATTGAGTAATTTTCCTCAACAAAATATACAAAAGCATCTAACGAGTTTCATGGTAACCCCGAGCAAATGGTGTAAACATGAAAGATGAGGCAATGAGACATTACATAGGGATGATCTTGCACATGAGCTCTATGAACCATAATCATCACAACATAAGGCATGAGTTAATTTGGTGATAATAGGACTGACTTACATCGGTACTAATCATGAAATAAGGTTTTCATGGGACATAAGATTTAGAAGCATTCTCCACCTTGCAAGGTACAACAAATGGAATTAAACTTAGAGACACTAATTGTCTACGCCCCAAATGATAAATAACATACTTCACACTTTTCAAATTACATTTATCCCATCACATGTCTAGACACAAGAATTTGAGTCCCACTACTTAGTTCTGCTATGTTGAAGCCTAACTCGGACTTAAAATGTGCTAACTTAAGCTACGAAACCCTGTACTTTACATCTCTTTTAAGAATATTTCTTTACCTTATCTCTACCATCAAACAAACTTGAGATTTAATTTAAAGAGTACTAACCACATAGCACATAGGTTTGTATTTTCAGCAGCCACAATATTCAAGCCTAATCATTACTACACCTACTACATGGATTCCCCCACTAAGACTAATAATTTCAATCACTCTCACAAATATTTTTGCCATATTCCTCCTTCTTAGCTATTTCACACAACAAAAGTTTATCTCATTCTTTTCCCTTTCACCTATAACCTTAGCTCGAGAATTCGCATCAATTTTTTCAGCTTCAAGAACATCTACACTCCTACTTACCACATTACTATGCTTCCATATCTACCATCTCACTAATATATAGAGGGTAATTAAGGGACTCAAGAACACTCCTACTTTTCTATTATTTCTTTATATTTTAAGTCAAGTCTGTGTCAAAACAAACGAGAAAGGAATTCAAAACTTGCTACTAGTCTTTCCAATTGTATGAGGAAAAGCCAAGGACCAGCACATGAAAGAAATAGGATCATAATTCAACATAAAAAAAGGAAGTCTATCAATCGACAGGTTGCTGGATTTATGGGAGTATCAGATGTCAAAAGGTGCATTCAGAGGCATGGTAAAATAGAGGCTCGGTATCTGAGTCAAAGGTATTTCCCCAATCTAGTCTGTGTTAATGATGCGACAAGACAGGGGCAAGTGTTAGCAATTTAAAACAAAGATAAAAGGAACAACTGCTAGAGCAGATGCCTGGAAAGCCAAGTGTTGCAAACCACCACTAAGTTTTCACCTGAATTTTTTTTTATGAAATAGGGGCAAAGTTTTGCTGTCATTGGAAAGCATGTCCAAGGGATTTTACTTTCAGTTTAGGACCCTCCTAAAAAAATGAGAATTTACTTCAAGTTCAGGACCCTCCTGCAAAATGGAATTTTACTTTCTGTTCAGGACTCTCCTGAAAAATGAGATTTTATTTTCTGTTTAATGGGATTTTACTTTATGATTAGGACCCTTCTGAAAAATGGGATTTTACTTTCTGTTCAGGACCCTCCTAAAAAATGGGACTTTATGTTCAGGACCCTCCTAAAAATGGGATTTTACTTTCTGTTCAGGGCCCTCTGAAAAATGGGATTTTACTTTCTGTTCAGGACCTTTCTAAAAAAATGGGATTTTACTTTCTGTTCAGGACCCTCCTAAAAAATAGGATTTTACTTTATGTTCAGGACCTTCCTAAAAAATAAGCTTTTACTTTCTGTTCAGGACACTCCTGAAAAATGAGATTTTACTTTCTGCTCAGGACCCTCCCAAAAAATGGGAATTTACTTTCAGTTCAGGACCCTCTTGAAAAATGGGAATTTACTTTTCGTTCAAGACCCTCCTGAAAAATGGGATTTTACTTTTTGTTCAGGACCCTCTTGGAAAATGGGAATTTACTTAGGACCCTCCTGGAAAATGGGATTTTACTTTCTATTCAGGACCCTCCTAGAAAATGAGATTTTACTTTCCATTCAGGACCCTGCTAAAAATGGGATTTTACTTTCAGTTCAGGACCCTTCTGAAAAATGGGACTTTACTTTGTGTTCAGGACCCTCCTAAAAATGAGAATTTACTTTCTATTCAGGACCCTCCTAGAAAATGGGACATTACTTTCAAAAATGATGAAATCCTTCCTTATTATAATCTTTGTTTGGGATAATTGTCGTTCTAGTTTTGATTCTGGTTTTAGGAGCCCGCCTGAAGAATAGGGTGAGAAAATTGTAAGTCAGGAGCCCACCTAAAGAACAGGGTGACGAAATGGAAAATTGATGAAATTGCATGTCAAGAGCCTGCCTGAAGAACAGGGTGATGAAATTGCAAGTCAGGAGCCCACCTGAAGAACAGGGTGATGAAGTTTAAAGTCAGGAGCCCACATAAAGAATAGGGTGATAAAATTAATAGTCAGGAGCCCGCCTGAAGAACAGGGGGATGAAATTGCAAGTCAGGAGCCCACCTGAAGAACAGGGTTATAAAATTGCAAGTCAGGAGCCCGCCTGAAGAACAGGGTGATGAATTTTAAAGTTAGGAGCCCACCTGAAGAATAGGGTGATGAAATGGTAAGTCAGGAGCCCGCCTGAAGAACAGGGTGATGAAACTCAAGTCAAGAGTCCAAAGGAGCTGCATAGATAGGATTTTTGTAATGTCATTTATGTTTTAACTTGAAATTTTTATTTTGATGCAATGACAGAGCCGCGGACCAAAACCTCGATGGAAGCTCACTCGACTCTCCAACTCGGTATAGTCCACCTCCTTCCAATCCTTTGAGATGTGTGTCAATTGATTCCTTCATAACTTGGGTAGGTAGGATGTCCTAAGTCAAGATCCGGTTGCTCTTCTTCCTTCTGTTTCTTTCCTTAAATAATGGTCGGGTCAAAATTTGGTCTCGTTGTCTACTTCTTTGTCTGAAAACACTTCGTGTTTACATTCAAAGGGGGCATGATGTAGACACCTAATTTTGACTCCCCAAAAAAATTAGTTTTCTCATTTTTACCTTATCTTACTGTGTTCCCTCAACCATGTAATAATATCTCCGCAAAACAACAAAAATAACAACCCTTAACAAATTTTATCTTGTTATAATCTCATCCTAACAACCCCTTCTTATCAATTTAGGACACCTAGCTACCCCAACCCCCACCTACCTACCTTACTCCATATTTTTTTATTCCAAGGAAAATATATACACCTTGATAGAATAACTAAAATAAGAGGGGCCCACTTGGATTCCATTTATTTTTCTTTCCAATTAAAAAAGACAAGGGGGGAGTACACTTTCAAGGATATACTCACAGATAGATATAAAAGGGAGTAACAATAAAGGTGGGACCCACGGGTAGACCTCAGAAATATAAAGGACCCACATCATTATATTGAGGATTTTTCTCACCATCTCCAGAGGATATACATACATCACTGCCTTTCTTCCAAAGGGACCTCACTAGAAACTACACCATTTTTCTTTTTCTTTTCCCTTTCTTCTTTACACACCCACACGAAACACTCATAAACACACTAACAACAAACACACCATTACACACAGCTATCTTTATTCTTTGATAGACACACAAGCAGTGAGATTGAGAGAAAATCGTGAGGGAGAGGAGAAATTAAAGAATATCAAAAGAGGGGGAGCAGATCTGAGAAAGCAAAAATAGGAAGAAAAAGATTAAAAATAGACTGAAAAATGGAAATTAGTTGATTGTGATAGTAAATCAGAGAGAGATTTGGTCATCTCCTCAAGTTTTCTCGACGAACTTTTCGTCGAAATTAGGTTACATTCTGTCTTTTGATTGATTCCGGCTTAAAATCTTTGAACTTCTTCGTTTTTTGTTGATTTTCTAAGCAAATCTAGCAAAAAAAATAACACTGAAACTCGCTGGAATCTGTCTTGCACCATCATTTTACACTATCATCGGAGCTCACCATAGCTCGGGCTATACTGGGTTTCGATTTTCTGTCATCTGGTTGGGTTTTTGGGTTCGTCTATTTTTTGTGGTTCGTGGTCGATACCGGTTTTCAGGGTGATTTGGACTCTGTATTAAAGTTTTATTCCTACTGGTTTTGAAGTTGTCCGGCTATTAGTTCTCTATACCGAGTCGAGTTTGGTCGTGGTTGAGGTTTAGTTTGAGGTTTTCGGGTGTGGACTTTCTTTATTCGAATAACATTGAATTCGAAAGCTTCAAATGAGGTCCAATTCTACTCTTGCACCTCTTTTATTTCATTGTTGATGATATCCGGTGCATTGAATTAAATATCGTGTTGGTTGATCTGTGATGATGTGAATTGTTGGTTATTTTGATTCCTTTGATTGTGGATTGATTATGGATTATATGATGAAATAATATCTCGTTTGAGAATTAAAATTGGTTGTTTTGGGGCGGAAGTTAAAAGTTGATAAAGTGATTATTATTTTTTTGATTCATTGATATCGAACTTGATAGTATCATGATAGGTCAAGTGGGATAGAAAAATATAGGTTCGGGTAGGATAACTTAGAGATTGAAATTGGTGGAATGTTTGAGATACGTGTTGAATGGATTTGTTTATCGCAATTGAAAAATGTACTCATTTGGCCGGGGAATGCCCCAAGGTATCTGTATTGCTTTATTTGGGGAATGACCCAAGAAAGTTGTACTTGAAGACGGCGCAAGATCAAGGACTGGAACGTCGAGTGGGTAAAGCATTGGAGCTTAGCCTAGGTCTAGTTTAGAATAGGTTTTTTATTTTTCGCATCTTTCTATTTTGGACTGTATAATTGGACTGGACACTAAATTTTAGATTGTTTTGTTTTGTTTGCTTGACTGATTGTTTAGTGTGCTTTGTGTGGTTTATACATTCGTAGTGTCAAAATTAGCTGATACGTTCCACCAAGCGATCGTGATCGAACCGCGGGATCGAGGGGTGCCTAACACCTTCCCTTCGGTCAAGAGAATTCCTTAACCAGAAACTCTATTCGTAGATTAGTTTAAAAGAGTCAAAAACAGTTTTGAAAAAGGATTCCCAAAGGTGACTTGGCACACCCAATCATGCCAAGTGGTGACTCTGAGTTTTGAATATAAAAAGTCCTTTTCAAAACATATCAATCTTTTGTCACTTTAATAATAAAAACCCTTTCAAACTTAAAATGTATATCTTTTTGGGAGTTGAGAAAAAGGGGTTTGACATTATTTACTCACACTTTTATCCACATTAATAATTCAACCACAATTCATCATATTTTTAACACTATCCCTCATGACCATATACATATCGCAATTGTCCATTTCTATTCTGTAAGTTGCTAACCTAGGCTATTTCAAACACTAAACCAAACCAACTAATTTATTCCCACAAAACATGCATTATCAATCTCGAGCTACTATTTTCACAACTATATTCCACATCTAAAGTTCAAGCCTATTGTCTATCATCACTAATATACCACTGGTAAAGCATGCCACATATCCTATTAGTCTATCAAATTGGGAAATCAACCCAAATATTTAACTTCACTTAACTACTACCTACAACCACAACCCCTCCATGAAATCACCATTACAACTCAACATCCACTACATACCTTCTCACATGAAGTACTAGTTTACAACTACTAGAGAAAGAATAATCAAGGGGGCAAAGTCACCAACTAAGAATAGACGGTCTAAGTCTTATAATATAACCTATTACAATCTTATCAACATATTCCACTTTCTCACAGCATAGTTACTTACCCATGCATACATTACAACTACCTTCAAAATTCCATATACCGCAATGTGTCTGTACTTATAACTTATTTGCTATTTTAACCCTTTCTATTAACAGCCTATAAGGGATTCATATAACAATCATCACCATCCATTCTAGGCTATTTCCCTATTTTGTATAACTAATAATCATAGCTAGCTACTTCCTTCACAGACTACCATACAATCTACAAATATTACTACAACATTAGTCACTTACTATAAAAAGACAACCCATCCCTCATTCCACGATTATACAACTAAAAATATTTATTTATGCAAATGTCACCCTCACTCTGACTACAAAACTTATGACTTTATATCACCAACTTCTAGACCATCTCACTACCAATAGGTCAGGACACTTTAACATACACTACTACTCTGGTGGAAATACAGTTCCAATATTTTGCTATATATCATTACCCTTATGGAAGACATCTGCAATAAGAATTTTAAAATGGGAGTAAATAACTTTGTACCTCAGGCTGGAAAGCACGATTTTATCAGAATAAAGGCATACAATCAATCCATACACCTTGAAGCACTAATGGACTCCTCTCAAGTCCTTGTGCTATCTAATAACTTTATGGATAACTCAATAAGAGAGAACCACATCATTGGGGAAGCTAGACTCTTAGACATGTATTGCCTTGACAGTGAGGTATGGCCCATGAAATTAGAACAAGGAATGAATTTGGATAATTTCCTTATGGACAACTCTATAGCATGAACTAAAGTATGAAAGAATAAGAAACAACTCCTAAATACCCGGTAGCCTCTTGATTAAAAGTGTGGTGCACAACACACCTATAAGCAAGACTCTACTAGATACTATTTCGCAGACACCCTGGGACCATGAATCGTGCTCTGATACCAAGTTTTTCATGACCTGATCTGGGACGAGCATCCCAAACTATGAAGGCCCAAGCGACCTTCCCTATCTGGCAATCATACACACTTTCATATAATATGAAGAAAAATGCAGAAATATAAACAATATCGATCATGGTCAATATTATAATTCAATTGACTAATCTAGAATGGGAACCATAAACCTCTAACAACATCTAGCATCAGTCTGCAAAATCTCTACTAATTGAAATTGAAATTTATCTAAAATCTGGGATAAGGCCCCTAGTCGGACCGTGAATCAAAATAAAATAAAAATATCAAGTTTCATAACTAGGCCTTCCGAAGTAAGGGAGGATCACTAGCTGCAAACTTCTGACAAGTCAATCTACTACTTATGGGACCCCAGGACTGTGTCTCAGAATCCTGATATATAGGGGGTCAATACAAAAGTATTGGTACACAGAGTAATCCAAAATAATGAAGTTATACATATATAACATAGGTGAGAGCAAGGCATAAAACATTATGTATGAAATATTTCAAAATACACGGGCCATCTCAAATGCTCTTAAATAATATTGTAAATGCAACTCTATGCTCTGTATTACTTTTGAGCTAGGTGGTATACCCTACAAATCTGAAATTCCATGGGCTATGTGAAAACTATCCTTGACTCGGTAGCCAAACACCAACTCAAGTTTGCTGCAAGAGTTGGAGGCTTAATCTTTGATACGCTACAGGGCACTAGGCCAGCGTATAATTCCTCTTGGGGTTGTAATAGAAACCCGTATCGGCAAAACACAGTTTTGGGATAGGAGTTATCTGAACTCAAGCCTTCTTCAGGCAACCACCTAACTCTCTTTAAGCCCATTTTTAGCTCTTTAAGACATGTATTCTCTGAAATCAAAATATGAAACTCTTACTCTGTTATGGAATCCATTTATATGGTATCATCATACCATTGACTTGCAAGTCGCATCTCTGGGACATTCATAGCATATTATAATTTCTTCTTTTAAAACATAAAGTTTGGGACCACCATATTAATCAATAAATTCAAAAGAACTCTTGCGTTATACTCATGTTATCACATGCATGAAACTCTCTCTTTTCAACCTTTCAATAACATGTGGTGGTCATGAAATTTATAAAAAATCATGAAATTCTTTTAGCAATTCTCTTAATAGTTTTCATCAAATAAACTGTCCCCTTAAGTTCAAAATCATAATCAAGTCATAAATCAAAAATCAAGTTAGTCATATCATGCTTTCTCAAAATGCAATTAAGTATTTCATAACACACATAGAAACAAATAGCTTACCAATAAGAAAGAGATGTTTATAGGCTTATGCTCTCAATTCAATCCACAAATCTCAATTTCATACATACATACATATATAAGATTACAAATCAAATTTGGGGAAAGGGCTTCAAGACCAAAACAATAGTATCATTACAACATTCATAATGCAAGATTGAAAACATAATTCTAAAACCCCTTTAAAATTTCATAATTTCTATAACTTTAAATCTTATTCAATGTGTTTTCTACAAACCCATGTAGTTTAGGAGGATCCCACGTACCTTAGATTGTAAGATTTGAAAGAAAGAGCTCAGATCTTGATCCATTTCTTGAAATTCTTGATCTTAGGGATGAGTTCTTGATCCTTGGGATGAGTTAGGGTTTTGATTTTTGAGAGAAAGAGTGAATAATAGGCAATTTTGGATTTTTAGGGCTGAAATTCTATGTTATAGACAGATTTTAGGTGAGGGAGAGTAACCACAATGCCCATAGACCCATTAGGAACTGAAATAATGCATAGAACAACTTTAAATTTGCATCAGATTTCATGTTGGGGCACAGTCGACGCGACGTGTCAAGATTGCGTTGGCTTACTACCTCACACGGAAAATGCCATAACTTTTTGCTCAGTTATCGAATTTTGGCGAAGTTGGTATAGTTGGAAAGATAATTAAATTATCTATAATTTGGTGGGTCTTGATCTACAAAATTCTATGTGTATCCAAACTATACACATTCAAAGTAGATCCTTGTAGAATCAAATATCTAATTTTGGATGAATGAGAGGTTCTTAGCTCAACTTTGCTTTAGGCCATTTCTATGAACATTTTTCACCTCATAATCAATTCATATACTAGGTAAAAGATCATGAAACATGAATATAAACATAAACCGTGGAATTAAAGCTTACGTACGTAGGAATGACGATTCAATTTCTAGCTATAAAATGTGGGATGTTACACCATCAACAAACCCATGGTTTGCCTCCCATGTAACGCTTAATTTAACGTGGCAGCATGACCCGGGTACCTTAAATACTTAAAATTCATCAGGGTATACAAAGGAATACCCTTCGAGGTTATCAATACAATGGATTACTGACATAACCCTTATGTCGGTAGGCCGCTTCATGATTTTATGGACATTAAAAGTGACTTCTCCATTGTTAAATCTGAACCTGATCTCTCCTTTCTCCATATCGACCATTGATCTACCCTTGGCCCTAAATGGTCTGCCTAAAATAATAGGCATCTCGAAGTAAACCTCACAATCCAGAATGACAAAATCAGTTGGAAAGATGAGGTTGTCAACTTTTACAAGTACATCAAAATAAATGCCCATGGTTATTTTTTTGTCATGAATAAATTTAATTTTATCATGAATTCAATGATTTTATATGATTTAATACTATTATTCTTTAAACTATATTAATCCTATACAATTTTATATATATATATATAGAGATAGATAGATAGATAGATAGATAGATAGAGATTCTAATTTTAATACTCACTTTATTAACCGTTTTTCAAATGACATTCGTATTTTTTTCACTATAGTGTCCTTTTATTGGTCAAATATATCAAAGTTCAACAAAAACGTTTTTTCTATTGAATTTGCCATTTCAATCTTCCTAAAAATATCAGTAATTGAATCCTAAATATTAATACGACTTTGTCCATTCACTTTTACTTGTTCATATTCAAAAATCAATTTTAATTTTTGATTTGTCACTTTTATAAAATCAAGGTGTATAATTATTTTTAGTTATGTTTTACCGTGTATTTATTACTTATTCTCCAAATCATTTTTCAGGACCTAATGTTAAACAACAATTAATAGAGATTTTATTAGATCACCTCGCAAATGGATTACTATAAAATCACAAAGTAATTAACACAGTGATTACTACTCTTTCCATGCCAATTTTATTTGACATAATTTTAATTTCTATAATATAATAAAAATGTGAAAGACTTTAAAAATGTTGCTTAATTTTTTTTTTTTTGCATTTATTAAAAGTCTTTGCTTTAGACAATATCATCTTATCACTATTTTCTCCTAGTATTTAAGAGCTGAAAATTAATTAAACATATTTATGGTAAAACCTTTCCTTACTAGAAGTCATTAGAATTAATGACAACTAATATTTTTTTCATTAGTTTAAGAATTCTAAATCAACTAAATTTTATTTTAGGGAAAATACTCAAAAAAATACCTGAACTTTGATTGGATTTTCAGTTGAGTATACTGAACTTTGCCGGGGTCCTATTACCCTCCTAGACTTCTTTTTCGTATTTTATTGGCATATATCTATCCACTTGGACAAGTTTGTGTAATTCACGTGCATTGGGCACATGAGAGTATTAAAAAAAAGTTAAATTTTTTTTTTGTCAATAGCCCCTCAGATTTCTGGTTATTAAATTTTTTATTTATTTTTTTAATATTTCTCTTCTCTCTTCTTTGTTTCTTCTTTCTTTCTCTTCTCTCTTCTTTCTTTCTCTTCTCTTTTTTTTCTTTCTCTTCAATGGCGCTCCAATGATGCTTCTTTCTTTCATCTTCAACACATCCAATTAATTTTCATCAATTTGACCCAATTTAAAATTGAAAAAGAAAAATTCATCGCAAAATTAAAAAAACTAATCAACTTTTACGTTTGGTCGAAAAAAAATCTTTCTCTTCTCTCTTCTTTCTTTCTTCTCTTCAATGGTGCTCCAATGGTGCTTCTTTATTTATCTTCAATACACCCAACTCATTTCCATTAATTTGACCCAATTTCAAATTGAAAAAGAAAAATTCATCGCAAAATTGAAAAGCTAATCATCTTTTATGTTCGGTCAAAAATAAAATCAAATTTTTATCAAATTTGAGAGGAAATTAATTCCAATATTTCCGCCGTTGTTTGGGCATAATTAAGAAACTTTAAAGAAGTGTTCCATTCGATTTGAATAAAATTATTGAAGAAAATTTTTGATTTGAATTTGAAATTTGGGAAAAGATTTAGTATGAACTGAATGAAAGTCAAATTTCAAGAATTAAAAATCAAGATTTTGGTGAAAAAATAATAAAAATTGATGAAAATAATAAGAATGGAGAGAAAGCAAATAAAAATTAAAATTTTTAGAAAAGAAACACGTGTAAAAATGAGATTGGCATATGTATTACACCGTCAGCTGTCAAAACTGGATATAGCATTTTTTGGGGGGGGGGGGGGGGGAAGGGAGAATTAAATCCACTTTAAAAAGGTCTAGGTGGGTAATAGGACCTCCACGAAGTTCAGTATGTTCAACTACAAATTTGATCAAAGTTCAGGTATTTTTCTGAGTATTTTTTTTATTTTAAGAAGATTTGAAAAATCTACAAACAAATATAAAAGCATTGGAATAAGAAAAATTTAAGAAGTATCAAATTTTTAAAAGTTTTAAGTACGTAATAAGAATGAATCAATGATTTTGTAATGATTTGACTTTAAAAATAAGAAAAGATTTTAAATATAGAAAGAAAAAAATAATTGTACCATAATTATGGTTCAAATTGATGTGTCTCTCTTAGCCTCTGGCAACTAGGGAAAGGAGTAGTGTATGACAAACGCAGAAGTAATAATTTATTAACCACTTGAAACTTCTGATGGTAAAATAAATATGTGTGTACACTAAAATATATGTTTATATTTACATTAATATATTTGTAACACCCTATATTTTTGGGCTAGTCTTTAAATCATCGTTCCTCCGTGTATAAGTTATAAATCAAGTGATTCCTATGTAAATATAAGTTTCATGATATTTATACTCGTGTTTGATGTGCTTTCGAGGTAAATAAATGCTCATAAGAATCACTTAGAACAAAGTTGAGCTCAAAGCCTTTGATTCGTCTAATGTTTGATGTTCGATTCTATAAGGATCTACTTTGAATGTGTATAACTTTTTATATACAGGGAGTTTTGCATCTCAAGACCAACCAAATTTTAGATAATTAAATTAGCTTTCCAACGATACTAATTTTGCCTTAATCCAATATTCGATCGAAAAGTTATGACATTTTTCATGAGAGACAGTAAGCCGATGCGATTGGGATGTGACGCGTCGGTCATCGACGCAATTAGTGACATGACGCGATGGAAACCGTGTTACAGAATTCACATGCTATTTCAGTCCTAAAGGGTCTAGGGGCACTTTGGTCATTTTTCCTCACCCAAATCCACCCATAATACTTAATTTCTGCCCCCAAAAGCATTAGATACATTATTTTTCATTTTTTTCTCTCCAAGAAAACCATAGCCTCCTCAAGAACACCAAGAACTTCATTAAAACTTTCTTTAAGAAAAGCAAGAACTTAAGTTTCCCAATTCAAGAAATCGTTCAAGGCAGTGTTTCTCCTTCAGGATTAAAGTTTTAAGGTATGCGGGAGTTCATCCATAGGTCCTCTTTCGCCCATGGAGCCCAAACTCCTTTTATTTCAATTAAAGGATGAATTTTTCGATTGTTATGTTATTTTAAATATTAAGAATGATTGAATTGCATGTTTTCATGGTGATTTAATTAATTTCAGCCTATGTGTGATTCCATGCAAGATTTTGAATTCCTCGTGCTATGAATTTGAGTTTCCCATGCTTTGCTTAGGTGAATTCCATTATATATCCTAAATTCATGATTTTTAGCAACATTCTCATGTTTTAAATTCATGCTTTCCACATGTTTGATGAAATTTCTATATCATGTTCAATCAATTTCAAGATGTATCCCCAAGTTATGAATTTTTCCATGTAAATCTGTTGTTCACCCATGTTTAAGACATTCTTAGGTTCAAGCTATGATCTTTACATGTATGATTAAAAGCCTATGTCCTATTTCAAGCAAATTTTATGTGAATTCCTAAATTCATGATTTTAGTTATGTAATGATGATATGCTCCCATGTTTAAGATATTTTCATGTCCAAGTTCATGATCCCCATGTGTTTGGTGAATTGCCCCATGTTAAAGTATTAATCTCCATGTGCTTGATGAAATACCCAAGTGATGGGTTTCTTTAAATAATAATTACTTATTATGGTCTCAAATGCTCTCATGTGTTATTATTATCTATGCTATTGAGTCCTGGTGCTATTAAATACCCAAAATTTAGTTGCTTATCTAGTCTCCAGTCGAAATAGAATGATTCCATATTATCCCGAACAGTAGCATTCAATCAGTCAATAGAATCAGTGTGAGTTCAGTCAAGCCTAGTACAGTCTAGTGATCAGGTCAGTGTCGATTTAGTTGGGAGTAGGATTCAACATCGAGCGAACCCAGGGATAAGGGCATTACTTCCAGCAGAGAGTTGCTTGGTCGGCAAGTTTGGTAGGACAACGTCTAGCTGCTTCCCAAGCCACTTATAGTTCTTTTTACATAGTTTTTAACCATGGCCAACTTCAAGATCAAAATTAAACGATCGCATTCTTTCATACATCTTTTAAATATAGTATTTTGAACTTTTGAAAGATATAAATTTTAATTATTACATATCTGAATTGAAAGTCAAAACTAAACTATTTGACTCTCGAAATTTCAATTGTGCTACAAAATCGGGACAAAAGAAGTACTAATTAATGGATTTGGTGAAAAAAGAAGTAAATAAATGAAAATAAAGTTGTTAATTTACTATGTTGCCGAAACTACTTTTACTATTAATACTTAATATACTTTATTACTAATATAATAATATATAAAAAATGGACTATTACACTTTATTACTAATATAATAATATATAAAAAGTAGGCTTGGCCGGCAACTTGGCAGGACAACGTCCAACTGCTTCCCAAGCTACTTACACTACTTTTTATATAAATTTTAACCATGTCCAATTTTAAGATCAAATTAAATGATCGTAATTTTTTTCATACATCTTTTAAATATAATATTTTGAACTTTTGAAATATATAAATTTTAATTATTACATATCTGAATTCAAGGTCAAAACTAAATTATTTGACTCTCAAATTCCAATTGTGCTACAACATCGGAACAAAAAAAGTACCAATTAATAGATTAGGTAAAAATAAATAAATAAAAATGTTGTTGTTAAATTAGAAAGTTTCCAAAACTACTTTTACTATTACTA
>NC_061121.1:171282829-171297028 GCF_002878395.1 Capsicum annuum | reverse complement strand
GAGCATGATAGGAGGGATTGCTGATATGTGGTTTTCAGTGAGAGAGAATACCTAATATCCCCTAGATTGGGTGCTTCAATACTGCTAAACTGGGCTAATACTCGACCCTAAAAAACATCTATGCATACATGCAACTCAACTCATACCTTTGACATAGCAACCCAGTACGCAAAATCTAATCTAGCCTCAACCATCTCTAGTGTAGTCTAGACCCATGATCAGATCTGTCTATATAAAGTAGCCACCTCGGCCTCGACATTCTATAGTCGAGTGTCGATGACTCTTTGACTCTCTACCAAACTCTAAAAAACTCATGAGATACTAGTATCATACCTAAAACAGCTGAAGTAGATGGGTGAGGGGGCACTAAAGATGCACCCACCGACTGTGAAGTGGATATAGCAAACGTCCCCTCACCCTGAGTACTCAACTAGGGGGACTCTCTCTACTCTTCTATCTCAAACTCCATACTAGATCCCACATCACCTCTTTATGTATCAATAGACTCTGTGGGGACTAATAGGCCCTCAGATGGGGCTAGAGGCATTGTAGTGGGTGCACAGTGTCTCCTGAGAAGGTTTGGATGTGCTGGATCCTTTATCATCCTAGTATATGCCGTGGACATTACCTATACTCTTTCATCAACTCGTGGTATCTCTCTCACAATGACCGCATCATATAACCGCTGAATAAGGCATAGGAACAGTAGAGTCGTAGCCCCAGCAAAAGCTCTCTCATAAAGCTCACGCTAAATAATAGCTGAAAAATCAATGTCATATCCCACCATCATGCTATCAATTAGTGGAGCTCTATCCCAAGTTAATACATTTTTCATAGCAGTCGAACACAGTCTGTAACAAATAAGCCGCCACTAAAACTTAGCAAAAAAGTGAGCACCATCATCTTTATCATACCCTGCCTCTCGATACAAGGAGTATCATGTTACAGAGGTGAGATATATTTAGTGATCTATCTCACCATCTCAACTCTCTCACTCCTATGCTTAGCATTATGAATAATGTATCTATAGCGAACAACTCTTAATCTGTAATATCACTCAGCTGTGGATGCTGGAGCAACATAATCTAGCTAGAAAAGAGCTCGGCAGGTGGCCGTCGCTGAAATATCTACCATAACCCCTCTCACACGAGTCTGCTCAAGCTGGGGCTTCTTAGTATACCTCAAAAGAACTCTAATCTTTGGCGTAGTCAAGGCTACTGTGGCATGGTATGACATGTAGAATTCCCACACTAAATCTGGGCTATAAGAACATAGGGGTCCAGTCATTCACCCCAAATGATATCTATCAAATGTGGTCCATAATAGTGATGTACTAGCCAACCCAGACAAGTTAGTACATCTCTCCTCATAGATAGTCCTCATGAGCCAGCCGTACCCAGTAATATGGTTGTCTTGCTAAAAAATAGTTCAAAGTCCCTCCACATACCATCTCGGGTTCATATTATCAAAAGGTTCCTCTGAGACATGTGTAGGGTCAAATTCTCGATCATATTGAGCTAGTGTCTCAGAATTAAGAACTGGAACATGGTGTGTAGCCTTGTCTGTACCCTCCTTAGATTGGGGTATAGATAATAACTGCTCTTGAACTACTGTATCCTCATTAGTTTGGAGTACGACTGATGACTGCTCCTTATCCGCTGCATCAGACTCATCCAAGAATCCTCCTCAGACTGGGGGTCCTGTGTAATTATTATGGGAGGTAAATCTGCCTTTTCTTCATCATCATCCTCGTTCTCATCAAAATCACCACTACCCTTAATAGGTTGGGGAGAGTGCAGTGGTGATTTTTGGGCCGTCTTCATACTTAGCCTACTTAGGAACTCAATAGCTTCAACCTGTGTCTTAGGCCGAGTGAAATTCGACTGCTTGTCCCGCTGTGATGTGTCTGGAATCTTCATACTCAACTTTTCCTTTATAATAACGTCAACCAAAGCCTATACTTGACCTCTAGTTACAGGTCCTGTCACTTTGGTCGAGATTACTCTGGATCGAGCCTACGGGTACTCCTCTTTCAAGCTACTGCTCTCGAAAGAGTCATCCAGTTGCCTAGTAGGTGCAACCTTCTTCTTCTTTGGTGCTATGTGTACCTGAGAAATCAAGTGTTAGTATCCAATAGATAATGAGGGATTTTAAAATTTGAAGAGAAACTCAAAATTCAAAAACTTCAACTTTTTCCCTAAGTTTTGAATTCATATTACTTATTCTCAGTACCAACAGGTTCCATATGCATATATTTACTTAAAAATCAAATTTCGACACAAGTTACAATCCAAACATTTGGTATTCCTCTACTTCTTTAAGTTCAACTTCTATTTAGGGTATAATCTTAGGGTTTAATTCAAGAACAATGCCCTACAATAACATTTTAAAGCTATTTCAAGACTCCCATCCACAAGTAAGTTGGTTATTACATATTTACCATTAACCTCAACATACCAACTTACTCTCTTTGAATTTAACAAAACATATTGCTATAGGGAGCCAAGAACATTACCTTTTATGCGAGAAACCAGAAGTGAACTATGAAAAAGTGAAGTAAACCCAATGTTTTAGAATGCATATAGAACTTTTGAACAAGTTAGTACTAAAAACAAGTAACAATTTAACCTTTTGTTGCGTGTGGGAAAAGTTTGAACTTTGAGAGGAAGGTTGTATGTTAGGAATTTAGAAGAGATTTTGAGGATTTATAAGTGTTAAAAATAATTTAAAGGGCTTAAATAGAGAAAGGGGGGGTCAATTTAGGGTTAGTTTAAGTATGGGTGGGCCCAAAATTTTAAACAAAATTGGGCCACAATAATGCCCACTTACAACTGTCACATACGACCCGTATGTAGTACAGACGATCCGTATATGAAAACTGCATGTGGATCCAAATTTTCGTCTAATTTTCCTGCTCTCTGGACTTTTTATTCTGACAGTTACTTTGCTACTTACAAGGTCGTAAGTGATATTTAGGGCCTTGCAAGAATTTTCACTGGTTAAAGTCCAGAAATTCCCCCAAAAATCATTAAAATTTCATCTTTTTAGTTAATGCACAACTTACCTAATCCACATGGGACTTATGACCTTTCTTAATTGGTCACTAAGTCCCCTTACCTCGATGGTTATGAATCGAGCAATTTTTATTTCTTTGCAGGCCTGTCCTTATTCTATTTTACCTACAAAAAAGAAAAACAAATGTGAACACTAAAATAGTGGATTGCCTCCCACCCAATGCTTAATTCAATGTCGTAGAACGATGTGGCTCTGTTGTTTACTCAGACTTCATGTCACGACCCAAGCCAGGGCCCTAGTCATGATGAGCATCCCGAACCGTGAAGGCCCAAGCACCATTCTCTATCTGGAAATCATACATACATTCATATAATATGAAGGTAAATGTGGAAATATAAGCAATATGGGATCATGGTCAGTATCACAATTCAATTGAACAATCTGGAATGGAAACCATAAACCTCTAACAACGTCTAACATTAGTATGCAAAATCTCTACTAATTGAAAATGACATCTGTCTGAAATCTGGGAAAACGCCCCCAGTCGAACCATGAATCAAAATAAAATAACAATA
This sequence comes from Capsicum annuum, assembly GCF_002878395.1. Taxonomy (NCBI): domain Eukaryota; kingdom Viridiplantae; phylum Streptophyta; class Magnoliopsida; order Solanales; family Solanaceae; genus Capsicum; species Capsicum annuum. The sequence continues at coordinate 171,293,438 of NC_061121.1, read as the reverse complement.
TTAAGTTTCATAGCCAGGCCTTCCAAAGTAAGGGAGGCTCACCAGCTGTAAACTTCTGACAAGTCAATCTACTTCTTACGGGACCTCAGGACTATGTCTCAGAATCCTAAAATATAGGGGGTCAATACAAAAGTACTGGTACGTAAAGCAATCCAAAATAATGAAGTTATACATATATAACATAGGTGAGAGCAATTCATAAAATATTATGCATGAAATAGTTCAAAATCATGGGCCATCTCAAATGCTCTTAAAACAATCTTGTAAATGAAACTCTATGCTCTATATTACTTCTGAGCTAGGTGGTATACCCTACAACTCTAAAATTCCATGGGCTATATGGAATCTGCCCTTGAATCGAAAGCCAAGCCCCCATCTCAAGTTTGAAGCAAGAGTTGCAGTCTCTGTCTCTGATACACCACAGGGTACTAGGCTAGCATATAATCTCTCTTAGGGATGTAATAGAAACCCGTATCAGTAAAACATAGTTTTGGTCTGGGAATTATCTGAACTCAATCCTTCTTCGGGCAACCACCTAACTCTCTTTTAGCCCATTTTTAGATCTTTAAGACATGTATTCTCTTAAATCAAAATCAGAATGTCTTACACCATTATGACATCCATTTATATGGTATCATCATACCATTGACTTGAAAGTCGCATATCTGGGCCATTCATAGCATATTATAATCTCTTCTTTCAAAACATGAAGTTTGGGACCGCCATATCAATCAATAAATTCAAAAGGACTCTTGCTTAAACTCATGTGAACACATGCATGAAACTCTCTCTTTTAAACCTTTCAACAACATATGATGGTCATGAAATTTGTGGCAAATCATGAAATTCTTTTAGCAATTCTCTTAACATTTAACATCAAATAAATCGCCCCATCTTAAGTTCAAAATCATAATCAAGTCATAAACCAAAAATCAAGTTACTCATATCATGCTTTCTCAAAATCCAATCGAGTATTTCATAACACCCATAGAAACAAGCAGCTTAACAACAAGAGAGGGACGTTTATAGGCTTATGCTCTCAATTCAATCCTCAAATCTCAATTTCACACATACATATATAAAATTACAAATCAAATTTGGGGGAAAGGCCTCAAGACCAAAACAATAGTATCATTAAAGCATTCATAATGGAAGATTGAAAACATAATTCCAAAAACCCTTTAAAATTTTATGATTTCTATAACTTTAAATCTTATTCAATGTGTTTTCAACAAGCCCATGTAGTTTAGGAAAACCCCACGTACCATCGATTGTAAGATTTGAAAGAAGGAACCCAGATCGTGATCTGTTTCTTAAAATTCTTGCTCTTAGAGAAGAGTTCTTGATCTTTGGGGATGATTTATGGTTTTGATTTTTGAGAGAAAGAGTGAATAATAGGCAATTTTGGTTTTTTTGGGGCTGAAATTCTATGTTATAGACGAATTTTAGGTGAGGGGAAGTGAGAACAATGCCCCTAGACCCATTAGGAACTGAATTAATGCATAAAACAACTTTAAATTCGTGTCAGGTTTCATGTCGGGGCGCAGTCGACGCGACGTGTCAAGATCGCGTTGGCTTACTGCCTCACACGGAAAATGCCATAACATTTCTCTCGGTTATCGAATTTTGACAAAATTGGTATCGTTGGAAAGCTAATTAGATTATCTAAAATTTGGTGGGTCTTGAGATGCCAAATTCTATGTGTATCAAAAGTTATACATATTCAAAGAAGACCCTTGTAGAATCGAATATCCAATTTTGGATGAATGAATAGTTCTTAGCTCAACTTTGCTTTAGGCCATTTTTATGAACATTTTTCACCTCATAATCACTTCATATGCTAGGCAAAAGATCATGACATATGAATGTAAACATAAACCATGGAATTAAAGCTTACACACGTAGGAACGACGGTTCAATTTCTAACTCGAAAATGTGGGGCGTTACAGTATCTCCCCCTTGAGATCATTCATCCCCGAATGATAGATAGGGACTTTTGAGGATCTAAAGGTGTAGAATAAATTACGAAATCACATTGAATAATTTTTATCAACAAAACATACAAAGGCATCTAACGAGTTTCATGGTAACCCCGAGCAAAACATGTAAACATGAAACGTGAGGCAATAAGACTTTATATAGGGATGATCTTGCACATGAGCTCTATGAACCATAATCATTACAACATAAGGCATGATTTAATTTGGTGATAATAGGACTGACTTAAATTAGTACTAATCATGAAATAAGGTTTTCATGGGACATAAGATTTAGAAGCATTCTCCACCTTGCAAGGTACAACAAATAGACTTAAACTTTGAGACTCTAATTGTCTATGCCCCAAACGATAAATAGCATACTTCACACTTTTCAACTTACATTTATCCCATCATATGTCTAGACACAAGATTTTGAATCCCACTACTTAGTTCTGCTATGTTGAAGCCTAACTCGGACTTAAAAGGTGCTAACTTAAGCTACGAGACCTTGTACTTTACATCCCTTTTAAGAATATTTCTTCACCTTATCACTACCATCAAACACACTCAAGATTTAATTTAAAGAGTACTAACCACATAGCACATAGGTTTGTATTTTTAGCAGACACAATATTCAAGCCTAGTCATTACTACACCCACTACATGGATTCCCCCACTAAGACTAACAATTTCAATCACTCTCACAAATATTTTCACCACATTCCTCCTTCTTAGCTATTTCACACAACAAAAGTTCATCTCATTCTTTTTCCTTTCACCTATAACCTTAGCTCGAGAATTCACATCAAATTTTTCAGCTTCAGGAACATCTACACTCCTACTTACCACATTACTATGCTTCCACATCCACCATCTCACAAACATATAGAGGGTCATTAAGGGACCCGAGAACAATTATCATGAATAGGAGAAACACTACTTAATTATAACCCATACCTTTTGACCTACATCAAGGTGGAACATGAGGTGAAGATATGGTACCATCATGAAGTACTTCTTATATCAAGTATCTAGATCATAAGTAGAGAGTCATTTAGAAGAAACACAATGCAACATAAATTCTTAGGATAAAGCATAGTGAGAAAACATTGGGGCACATATCAAGATAAAAAGAGGGAAAGAGATTGAATTACCCTTCTGGTTCCAGAAATTAGTAACACAAACTGGGCACCCGACACGCTAAGCGATGGCCGCGTTGGTCCCTACCGATGCAATTCTTGGTGCAACGCGTCAACATCGCATTGGCCTACTATTTTGATCATCCAAATATACCCCAAACATCATCTGAAAAAACTTAAACTTTCCCGAGACACCCCCTATACACTCCTGATCATGAATCAACTCAAAAATCTACGTTTTGGGGTCAAAAAGATCAATTTGAAAATCATGGAAGTTAAGAGCTCATAAATATGGCTAAGTCTTTTAAGAATTAGAAAAATTTTCACGTTGTCAGCTCTCCACACATGCACCCAAGAGTGGTTTTGAGTCGAGAACGCTATGGGGTGTTACATTACAAGTAAGACAAAGATTTCCACTTGAAGTGATTGCTCCTCATTTAAGGAACTGAGATTTGCCATGAGTTTGCATAAACGTTATAACTTGGCTAAACCCGACATAAAATGAGTCAGTGACATATAGAAACATATCTTCTTAGGACCAAACATCCTGAGGGACATAGATTTTCATGGATCACGAACAACATAACATATGATTTGAATACATAAAAGGCTGGATTACTGAGAGACATAGGCATAGGCATAATTCTAGTTTGGAGGTCAGATCATAAACATAAGTCCATAGAGAACTCGAACCATAGGCATAGGCATGACTTGAACACATGACATAGGACATTTGCAGAATAATCTCCGAAATGGAAGTAGGAGGAGTATGATTGGTTAGGAATAGATTTATCATGAATCCTTCCCACAACTTTCCGCATTGAAACAAATTCAGGAACTAACTTAATTCCCCATCTCCCCCTTAGATAAAAGTCACAATTCTAGACTTGCAGACATAACCTCACACCAAAATCTATAGCCACAACTCTCAACACAAAAGATACATCACCATATACTTAAACTCTAAACTCTCCCTGAAGAACTATACTTTGAAGGCCTTGCTTTTACTGTAAAAGATACTCTTAACATCCGCTAGACTCTATAGCTATCACTCTACATCTCCCACTCTCATGAGCACATGCATCCATACTCCTTATCATAAAAGGGGTGTCAGTATATACACGAATACAAACTCCCCTCAATAATTTCTAATACAAAGACACTAAATTCTTTCTAGGACATTCCCCTTTAGGGACACTAATTGAAATATCCTCTAACCCCCAAGGTCATCAACTTACGACTGCCATTATCATAGGTATAGACACCCACACTTTTGAACACTTAATACTCTATCTTTAATTCCTTAGAATAATTGCATTACACCTAAAATCACATAACTTGCAACTTAACAAAAATTTGTAAAAGCATACCCAAGGCTCATATTGCCTACCTATTTTCCCCCCCTTCAATTCAACTCTAAAAATTACTATACAACTACTTCTCAGACTTCTCCATACTACAAGATTCAAGAATTAAATCTAGGTACACAAAACACTTATACACATCACACCTTATCTAACAACATGCTACCTCAAAGTTCAACTTATTCTTATTTACTCATGCTTTTATCCACATTAATAATTCAACCATAATTCATCATATTTTTTAACACTAGCCCTCATGACCATATACATATCGTAATTGTCCATTTTTATTTTGTAAGTCGCTAACCTAGGCTATTTCAAACACTAAACCAAACCAACTAATTCATTCCCACAAAACATGGATTATCAATCTCGAGCTACTATTCTCATAACTATATTCCACATATAAAGTTTAAGCCTATTGTCTATCATCAATGATATACCACCGGTAAAGCATGCCACATATCCTACTAGTCTATCAAATTGGGAAATCAACCCAAATATTTAACTTTACTTAACTACTATCTACAACCACAACCCCTCCATGAAATCACCATTACAACTCAACATCCACTACATACCTTCTCACATGAAGTACTAGTTTACAACTACTAGAGAAAGAAAAATCAAGGGGGCAAAGTCACTAACTAAGAATAGACGGTCTAAGTCTTATAATATAACCTATTACAATCTTATCAACATATTCTACTTTCTCACATCATACTTACTTACCCATGCATACATTACAACTACCTTTAAAATTCCATATACCGCAATGTGTCTGTACTTATAACTTATTTGCTATTTTAACCCTTTCTATTAACAGCCAATAAGAGATTCATATAACAATCATCACCATCCATTCTAGGCTCTTTCCCTATTTTGTATAACTAATAATCATAGCTAGCTACTTCCTTCACAGACTACCATACAATCTACAAATATTACTACAACATTAGTCACTTACTTTAAAAAGACAACCCATCCCTCATTCCACGATTATACAACTAAAACTATTTGTTTATGCAAATGTCACCCTCACTCTGACTACTAAACTTATGACTTAATGTCACCCACTTCTAGACCATCTCACTACCAATAGGTCAAGACACTTTAACATACACTATAACTCAGGTGGCAATATAGTTCCAACATTCTGTTATATATCATTATCCTTATGAAAGACATCTGCAATAAGAATTTTTAAATAGGAGGAGTAAATAACTTTGTACCTCAGGCTAGAAAGCACGATTTTATCAGAATAAAGGCATACACTTAATCCATACACCTTGAAGCACTAATTGACTCCTCTCAAGTCCTTGTGCTATCTCATAACTTTATGGATAACTCAATAAGAGAGAACCACATCATTGGGGGAGCTAGACTCTTAGACTTGTATTGCCTCGACAGTAAGGTATGGCTCATGAAATTAGAACAAGGAATGAATTTGGATAACTTCCTTATGGACAACTCTATAGCATGAACTAGAGTATGAAAAAATAAGAAACAACTCCTAAATGCCCGATAGCCTCTTGATTAAAATTGTGGTGCACAATACACCCATAAGCAAGACTCTACTAGATACTATTTTGCAGACACCCTGGGACCATGAATCGTGCTCTGATACCAAGTTTGTCATGACCTGAGCTGGGACGAGCATCCCAAACCATGAAGGGCCAAACGACCTTCTCTATCTGGCAATCATACACACTTTCATATAATATGAAGAAAAATGTAGAAATACAAATAATATGGGATCATGGTCAGTATCATAATTCAATTGAACAATTTGGAATGGAAACCATAAACCTCTAACAATGTCTAACATCAGTTTATAAAATCTCTACTAATTGGAAATAAAATTTTTCTGAAATCTGGGATAAGTCCCCTAGTCAGATCTTGAATCAAAATAAAATAAAAATATCAAGATTCATAACTAGGCCTTCTGAAGTAAGGTAGGATTACTAGCTGCAAACTTCTGACAAGTCAATTTACTTCTTATGGGACCCCAAGACTGTGTTTCAGAATCCTGATATATAGGGGGTCAATACAAAAGTATTGGTACACAGAGCAATCCAAAATAATGAAGTTATACATATATAACATAGGTGAGAGAACATCATAAAACATTATGCATGAAATAGTTCAAAATACATGGGCCATCTCAAATTCTCTTAAAATAATCTTATAAATACAACTCTATGCTCTATATTACTTCTGAGCTAGGTGGTATACCCTACAACTCTGAAATTCTATGGGCTATGTAGAAAATGTCCTTGACTCGATAGCCAAGACCCCAGCTCAAGTTTGCTACAAGAGTTGGAGTCTTTGTCTCTAATACGCCACAGGGCACTAGGCCAGCGTATAATCTATCTTGGGGTTGTAATAGAAACCCATATTGGCAAAACACGGTTTTGGGCTAGGAGTTATCTGAACTCAAGCCTTCTTTGGGAAACCACCTAACTCTCTTTAAGCCCATTTTTAGCTCTTTAAGACATGTATTCTCTGAAATTAAAATCTGAAACTCTTACTCTGTTGTGGCATCCATTTATATGGTATCATCATACCATTGACTTGCAAGTCGTATCTCTGGGCCATTCATAGTATATTATAATCTTTTCTTTCAAAATATGAAGTTTGGGACCACCATATCAATCAATAAATTCAAAAGGACTTTTGCGTTAAACTCATGTAAACACATGCTTGAAACTCTCTCTTTTTAACCTTTCAACAACATATGGTGGTCATGAAATTTATGGCAAATCATGAAATTCTTTTAGCAATTCTCTTAATAGTTTTCATCAAATAAACCATCCCCTTTTAAGTTCAAAATCATAATCAAGTCATAAACCAAAAATCAAGTCATTCATATCATGCTTTCTCAAAATGCAATTGAGTATTTCATAACACACATAGAAACAAACAGCTTACCAATAAGAGGTAGATGTTTATAGGCTTATGCTCTTAATTCAATCCTCAAATCTCAATTTCATACATACATACATATATAAGATTACAAATCAAATTTTGGGGAAAGGCCTCAAGACCAAAACAATAGTACCATTAAAGCATTCATAATGCAAGATTAAAAACATAATTCTAAAAACCCTTTAAAATTTCATAATTTCTATAACTTTAAATCTTATTCAATGTGTTTTCAACAAACCCATGTAGTTTAGGAAAATCCCACGTACCTTAGATTATATTTGAAAGAAGAAACTCAGATCTTGATCCATTTCTTGGAATTCTTGATCTTAGGGATGAGTTCTTGATCCTTGGGGATGAGTTAGGGTTTTGATTTTTGAGAGAAAGAGTGAATAATAGGCAATTTTTGCTTTTTGGGGATGAAATTCTATGTTATAGATGGATTTTAGGTGAGTAAAAGTAACCACAATGTCCCTAGACCCATTAGGAACTGAAATAATACGTAGAACAACTTTAAATTTGCATCAGGTTTCATGTTGGGGAACAGTCGACGTGATGTGTCAAGATCGCATTGGCTTACCGCCTCACACGGAAAATGCCATAACTTTTTGCTCGGTTATCGGATTTTGGCGAAATTTGTATAGTTGGAAAGCTAATTAAATTATCTATAATTTGGTGGGTCTTGATCTACAAAATTCTATGTGTATCAAAAGTTATACATGTTCAAAATTGACCCTTGTAGAATCAAATATCTAATTTTGGATGAATGAGAGGTTCTTAGCTCAACTTTGCTTTAGGGAATTTCTATGAACATTTTTCACCTCATAATCAATTCATATACTAGGTGAAATATCATGACACATGAATATAAACATAAACCATGGAATTAAAGCTTACGTACGTAGGAACAACAATTCAATTTCTAGCTAAAAAATATGGGGTGTTACACTATCAACAAACCCATGGTTTGCCTCCCATGTACGCTTGATTTAACGTGGCAGCATGATGCGGGTACCTTGAATACTTAAAATTTATCAGGGTATACAAAGGAATACCCTTCGGGGTTATCAATACAATGAATTACTGACATAACCCCTCATGTTTGTAGGCTGCTTCATGATTTTTTGGACATTAAAAGTGATTTCTCCATTGTTAAATCTGAACCTGATCTCTCCTTTCTCCATATCGACCATTGATCTACCCTTGGCCCTAAATGGTCTACCTAAAATAATAGGCATCTCGAAGTAAACCTCATAATCCAAAATGACAAAATTAGTTAGAAAGATGAGGTTGTCAACTTTTACAAGGACATCAAAAGAAATGCCCTTGGTTTTTTGTCATGAATGAATTTAATTTTATCATGAATTCAATGATTTTATATGATTTAATATTATTCTTTCTTTAAACTATATTAATCCTAGGCAATTGTGTGTGTGTATATATATATATATATATATATATATATATATATAGATAGATAGATAGATAGATAGATAGATAGATAGATAGAGATTCTAATTTTAATACTCACTTTATTAACTTTTTTCAAATGACATTCATATTTTTTCACTAATGTCCTTTTATTGGTACAAATATATCAAAGTTCAACAAAAATGTTTTTTCTATTGAATTTGACATTTTAATCTTCCTAAAAATATCAGTAATTGAATCCTAAATATTAATACGACTTTGTCCATTCACTTTTACTTGTTCATATTATAAAATCAATTTTAATATTTGATTTGTCACTTTTATAATATCAAGGTATATAATTACTTTTAGTTATGTTTTACCTTGTATTTTTAACTTATTCTCCAAATCATTTTTCAGGACCTAATGTTAAACAACAATTAATGGAGACTTTATTAGATCACCTCGCAAATGGATTACTATAAAATTACAAAGTAATTAACACAGTAATTACTACTCTCTCCATGCCAATTTTATTGACATAATTTTAATTTCTATAATATATTAAAAGTGTGAAAGACCTTAAAAATGTTGCTTGAATTTTTTTATATTTATTAAAAGTTTTTGCTTTAGACAATATCATCTTATCACTATTTTATCCTAGTATTTAAGAGCTGAAAATTAATTAAACATATTTATGGTAAAACCTTTCCTTACTAGAAGTCATCAGAATTAATGACAACTAATGTTTTTTTCATTAGTTTAAGAATTCTAAATCAACTAAATTTTATTTTTGGGAAAATACTCAAAAAAATACCTGAACTTTGATTGGATTTTCAGTTGAGTATACTGAACTTTGCGAGGGTCCTATTACTCTCCTAGACTTCTTTTTCTTATTTTAATGGCATATATTTATCCACTTGGACAAGTGTGTGTAATTGACGCACATTGGGCGCGTGAGAGTATTAAAAAAATATTAAAAATATTTTTTGTCAAATAGCCCCTCAATTTTCTGATTATTAAATTATTTACTTATTTTTTCAATATTTCTCTTCTCTCTTCTTTATTTCTTCTTTATTTCTCTTCTCTCTTCTTTCTTTCTTCTCTTCAATGGTGCTCTAATAATGCTTCTTTCTTTTGTCTTCAACACACTCAATTCATTTTCATCAATTCGACCAAATTTAAAATTGAAAAAGAAAAATTCATCGCAAAATTGAAAAACTAATCATCTTTTACATTTGGTCGAAAAGAATCTTTCTCTTTTCTCTTCTTTCTTTCTTCTCTTCAATGGTGCTCCAATGGTGCTTCTTCTTTACCTTCAACACACCCAATTCATTTCCATCAATTTGACCCAATTTCAAATTGAAAAATAAAAATTTATTGTAAAATTGAAAAGCTAATCATCTTATATGTTCGGTCGGAAATAAAATCAAATCTTTATCAAATTTGAGAGGAAATTAATTCCAACATTGCCGCCGTCATTTGGGCAAAATTAAGAAACTTTAAAAAAGTGTTCCATTCGATTCGAATAAAATTATTGAAGAAAATTTTTTATTTGAATTTGAAATTTGGGAAAAGATTTAGTAAGAACTAAATAAAAGTCAAATTTCAAGAATTAAAAATCAAGATTTTGGTGAAAAAATAATGAAAATTGATGAAAATAAGAAGAATGGAGAAGAAAGTAAATAAAAATTAAATTTTTTTGAAAAAAAACACGTGAAAAAACGAGATTGACATGTGTATTACACCGTCAGCTGTCAAAAATGGATATAGCATTTCGGGGGGGGGGGGG
>NC_061121.1:171272668-171279829 GCF_002878395.1 Capsicum annuum | reverse complement strand
CTTCTTTTGACTTTTCCTTATTTCATTTTTACACGCTTTGTTTTTTTATGCGTAAGTCTTGATCAAATGCAAAATAAAGAAAGACGCGCAAAATTGACCAAGGCTCCCAGTGAGATTTGAGCAGAGATTATCGGGCGTACACCACCTTGACAAGGATAGAGAGCCAGTTAAGATAAGTGTTACGAGTGAAGCATTTGAAAATAAAGAACAAAATCGTACTGAAACAAACAGAGATGCAACAGAATTTGAAAGAAAAAGATTCAAGCTCGCCAACCAATTAGTTGAATCAATCATATCAAGTTGGGGCAGGAATAAGGCAAACCTCCAAGGGATTCAAGGCAACAAACCAAATATCAATTTTAAAACTCACAATTTTTTTTCTTCTTTGCTTGAACAGGGGCAAAGTAGTCTTGCGAAGTTATTGGGAAAAATAAGTATAGAAAAGTTAATTTTTCTTAAATTTTCTCTTTTGTTATACTCCTATAATTCTAAGTTCGTATCAATATAATTATAATAATAATAATAATAATAATAAAACCCTCATATCCAAAACTGGGGTATTTTTTTCTGTTCTAACCAAAAAAAATCCTAATCTTATTTCGTCTTCATAGGGCGCTATCCCCTAGTGGACACCTTATTTCGTCTTCATAGGGCGCCATCCCCTAGTTGACATATTATTTCATCTTCATAGGGCACCATCCCTTAGTTGACATCTTAGGAAACACCATTTCCTAATTTTTCTTATCGATCTTCATAGGGCACCATCCCCTAGTTGACATTTTATTTCTTCTTCATAGGGCGCCAACCCCTAGTTGATATTTTATTTCGTATTCATAGGGCGCCATCCCCTAGTTGACATCTTAGGAAACACCATTTCCTAATTTTTCTTATTCGTCTTCATAGGGCACCATCCCCTAGTTGACATTTTATTTCGTCTTCATAGGGCACCATCCCCTAGTTGACATCTTAGGAAACATCATTTCCTAATTTTTCTTATCCGTCTTCATAGGGCGCCATCCCCTAGTTAAAATTTTATTTCGTCTTTATAGGGCACCATCCCCTAGTTGACATCTTAGGAAACACCATTTCCTAATTTTACTTATCCGTCTTCATAGGGAGCCATCCTCTAGTTGACATTTTATTTCATCTTCATAGGGCTTCATCCCCTAGTTGACATTTTATTTCCTCTTTATAGGGCGTGATCCCCTAGTTGACATTTTATTTCGTCTTCATAGGGCGACATCCCTTAGTTGACATCTTAGGAAACACCATTTCCTAATTTTTCATATTCATCTTCATAGGGTATGACAATCCCTAGTTGTATTTTAAGAAGCAAATATCCTAACTCTTTTGTATGCCATCATAAGGCATAACTTCCTTTGGTTGCATTAATGAGAATAGGATTCTTATTTTATTGCACACCTAGCCTAGATTTCTATCATTTCTATTTATTTATTTATTTATTTTTAAACTAGTTTATAGTTTTTCTAATAACTCACAAAATTTTTCTAGTGCAAACTGGGGCAGAAAATTTTATTTGTTTTGTTTTGTTTTCTTTGATGGCTTGTAGGTTTTCTGCAAAACACAGGTTTATTGCCGAGAATGGCATTCCATCTCTGATTTGAGTAGAGAAGAATGATTGTTTGAAAATACAGAGTCATCTATGCATTTGTAGCGGCCCAACATCTCAAGAGTCATCTTCATATCTTTTGATCAAGAGAACAAGCATCCAATAATATTGTATGAATGATACTTGAGAGGAGTGCCAACGACTCAATCCAATTCAAGTTCAAGTCTCAAATCCTAACTTTAAGATCAAATTTTGAGATCAAGGTACCCACCAAAAGAAGGGAAGGCGATAACTGGAGATCCAGGAGAAAGATCTGAAACAAGAGAATCGAGACAATTAGAATAGATAGGATCTTGTATCTTTCATTTTTACTTTCACTTTTTCTTTTTCTGATGTAATAAAAGGAGCCACAGACCGAAAACTCAACGGGACCTCACCTCAACTCTCCAACTCATCCATTCATTCCAACACCTATTTGAACTACACGTGACCTGATTCTCTTATAACTCGAGATATGTAGGATGCCCAAAGCAAGGGCTCGGTCACACCTCTTTCCTACTTATTTATGTATTAATTTTGAATGATGGTTGGACCAAAAATTAGTCATGTTTACTTCTTTTTTTGAAAATTTTCCATATTTCCAAGCAAAGAGGGGTATTCTGTAAACACCTAATTTTTGACCAAACCTAATATTTATATATCATTTTAGTATTCAATTTTTTTAAGGTCTAAATTAGATATTTTAAGTTCATCCCATTTTACAAGGTTTGGTTTAATAGTTTTGAAAAAAAAATAGAATCACATTTTAAATAAGGTTTTATTTTTATTATTTATTTATTTATTTAAAAAGATATAAATTATATTTGTCTTCTTCTTTTAGTTTTTAATAAAGAATCTAGTGATATTAATATTTCTTAATCAATTAATCATATTTTAAGACTTGTTATTTAACTTATTTTGTATTTTGTTAGTTTTAAATAGATTATATTATTTTTATTTTTTAAAAATATTAATAAAAAATGGAAAAAAACTTATCCTAATCTACCCTAACCTCTTCCCACCTTCCCACTTTCACTCAACCTTTCCCCACTTCCTACACACAAACACACGACACACACCCACATAACCTATACATATAACACAGACAATACAGAAAGAGGAGACAACTAAAAAGAGAAAAAAAAACAAAAAAGAAAACCAAAGCAAAAACAAAAAGACACAAACACAGAAGCAAAAAAGAGAGAACAATTTCGGATTGGGGGAGAACATTATAGGAGGAAGAAAAAAACACTCTGAAGAAGAACAGACGCATGAAAAAACCAAAAGAGGAAAAAGAGAGAGCAAAAAAAGTGAAATCTCTTTGAAGTTGGTGAATTGAGAGTTGAAGTTTACATTCCCGTTTGAGTTTTCGGGTGGCAATATCACAGGTTTTATTCAACTCCTTACATTCTTTTAACAAGCTCTGTTGTATCTCGAATCATGAAGAATCTTATTTATGTAATTTTTTGTACTGTTTGGTGTACAAAATTGATGGAAACTTTGTCTTTTCAAATATAAAATAAATTGTAATTAATGCTAAGAGAATATAGTAGGACTATTGAGATTGAACTTAATCTGAATTTGTAATAAAATACATACTATTATCATAATCAACTTTTGATTTGGAATTAAGAGATATTTGTTGTATCGTGTGTAGCTTTTTACCTCTGTTATATTTTGTTCCTTCTGAATTTATTTTGTTACATGTGCAAAGTTTGATTAAAGTAATGTAATGAGTTATTTAACATGGTTTGTTGTAGTTGATCATTTTCCATGGTTATGTGGTAAAGTATTTTGAAGCAGATAAAGAAAATATTAGACCCACAAATAAATATGTATAATGATGGAATCTCACAATATTCATACGAATGGTTCTTTCAATACTTAACCAAACTGGAAGATTTTTTTCTTTTGGAAAAGGAACTAGTGGCCTGTTGAAGTCCAATTTGTGAGAACTTTTTTTGTCTTTTTATTTCTTTCTTTTTTTATAGTGTAAATACTATGATATAAAGTCAAAGCATAGAAAAAAATTACATCTGTTGTTAGGAAAGGTCATATTTGAAAACTAAAAGAAAAAAAAAACATAGCTTTATTTTTCAATATTCAAACATCAATAACCATTACTTTGTTTTAAAAATGGCAAAATAGGAATTTTTAGAAATTTTTTAAAGAATAAAAAAGAAAATTTTAAATGTCACAGTTTAAATTTGGAAGAAGCAATAGGCATAAAGGGCAAAATATTAATTATTTAAAAAAAATGAATATTTTTTTAAAAAAAAATTGTTAAATGTAATCAATAACTAATTTAAAATATCTGGTTTCATATTTTAATTTTGATCGGTTTTCTTGAATGAATTTTTATGTTTGAATAAGTAAAGTACCAATCTTCAATTTAATTTAAGAACACTTCAGTTGGTTTTCGATTTTAATGTTGTTCTGTTTAATATTGTTTCTTTTAGTAGAGTTATTAACCATAAAGGTGTAAGATAGTTTATAGATTCACTCGAGGCTAAAATTAATTATGGATATATATAATTAAGTGAGGAACAAGTCATAATTCATAGAAATTGAGTTAAGATTTGTTAAAAAATAATTAAATAAATATAGTTTAATATACAAGTGAAAATTAATGATGAAGTTGGAAAGCCCAGCTACCGACCATACATTATAATAAATTAACCTATCATTTGAAGCTGATTAAATTGGGTTGGGTAGATTATAAACCTATGAGGTGCTTATTTAGACTAGAAAAATGGGGACGACTCATAAATGCCTCAAAGGCACGAGAAATGTATCAAAACTTTTGGTATGACCGGAAAGTACTGCTACTGGCAAGCCACGCATTAATATAATTAAATAATTTAAAATAAATTCAAAGTAGGATGTAAGTAACTTTTAGGTTAACAAATATTATGTATCCAAGAGATTAATTTAAACCAGACGTAAGTCGTTAAAGTGACCGTTCTTGAACCACGGGACTCGAGGGGTGCCTAACACCTTTCCCTCGGTCAACAGAATTCCTTATCCGGATTTCTAGTTCGCAGACCAAAAATAAAGAGTCATTTCCTTTTGAATAGGGATTCAATAAGGTGACTTGGAACACCCAAACTCAATTCCAAGGGGCGACTCTGTAAATAAAATAATCCCTACTCAAAACGTCACTTTAAGTGGAAAAACCTTTTTTTTCTCTAAAACCAACTTCCTAGCAGGGTTGGGGCAGTGAAAAATAGGGGTGTGACATTGATGGTACATAACTTATCAGAGTTTGCATGCAAAGTACTAGGTTGGTTCAGTAAAAGCACGATAAACCTATGGATTGTAGAAGCTATTGGAAACATAGCTCTAGTGTTCCTCTCCAACTGTTTACAACCAATGTTACATACTGCTACTTGATTGATACATCTACTATAAACACCCCATTTACTTTCTGTTCAGCCCGTTGAGTTCAGCAAACCAGAGATATATATCCAAGTCTTCCCTGTGTGTTCGACTCCAACCTAGTTTGGTTATTTTACTTGACAGTGACTTCTTTATCCTCAATTAGAGGCATAGTCTGGGAATTGATCAATCGCGGGTTCTAATCTAGAAAAGATTTCACGATCGCAACAGCTAGGATGTGATCGCGATTAGTTATAAAATTTCCAGGGATAGACTTGTAATTTTACATTGCTCAGTCCCAAAATATAAAAGGCTCAATCCTTTATGTTTCTAGCATCCAGTTTTTGAGTTTCTAGAGCAAAAAACACTATTTTTGAGTAAAAACAATTTGTAGTTGTTTTCAAGAGAGATTTTGGCTTTTTGATTGAATTAAAAGCTTGAAGATTATATTCATTTTTCTTTCCATGGCTGAATTAAATGTTATCTTGGTATATATCTTCTCTTTAGTATCATGAGTAGCTAAATTTATCTCTTGGGGTTATACTTGATTAGGTGGTGATTAATGTATGGGTGTTTATTATTTGTCCAATTAATTAGTTATTGGTGATGTATTTTACTTATGTTCCATGTTTAATTAAGAATTGGGGGTTACAAACCCCAATTACCCATGAACCCATATCATCCTTGAAAGGGGGAAATGGGTGAGGAACAATTGAACCTATATCATCCTTGAAAGAGGGGATATGGGTGAGGAACAGTTGCGAACAATGACTTGAGTTAACTCATTTTATAGCATCATCTTAGAAATAAGGATGTTAATTGAGGTAGTGGATTGGTAAAATTGATACACTTGTGAGATTTAGTATTTTATTGAAAGATTAACACCAATACCCCAAATCTAGCCTACCCAAAACCCGTGACTAAACTTGGATAAATAATTAAAACACTTTCATGACTCCTACATCGGATTGCATAACCCCAAGGTTCCTCTCCATTTGGTAACACGCTTCGCTCTTTCAATCTCATAATAGTGTTCAATTATTTTTGTGTTTAAAATCATTCAAACCAAATCCCCCCATTTAATTTCTTTTGTCTTTTAATTTCTCACTATGGGTTAACACTTAGTTAACTACCAACACTTGTAAGTTTTGAATTCTACATATTTACTCCTCGTGGATTTGACTCCAACTCTTAGTTGGGTAACTATATTAACACTGACTACCTTATACCTAATTTGAGTGTAGTTTGAGCATTATCAGTCATCCCAATATATCTTAGGGGTAACAATGATAGACTTATTTAGCATTTAAAAAATTCTGGTAACTATGAAGGGAAGTCTGGTTATCGTACTGCAGAGTTAGTCTTAGCAAATGAGAAGAATTTGGCTAGTCGACCTGAAAGTAGTTTTCAATACTTTCCTAAATCTTTCTGGGATCATATTTGGTCTCTAAAGATTAAAAAAAAAGTTGAAACACTTTCTACAAAAATGTATGTTAAATACTTTACTTGTTAGAAATGTTATTGCAAATAGAATTAGGACTATAGATTCAACTTACCTTATTTGTGGTATGGACCCTGAAACCTTAGAGCACATATCTTGTAAATGTCAATGATTCATTAAGGT
Organism: Capsicum annuum; assembly: GCF_002878395.1. NCBI lineage: Eukaryota > Viridiplantae > Streptophyta > Magnoliopsida > Solanales > Solanaceae > Capsicum > Capsicum annuum. Next base: position 171,273,218 of record NC_061121.1, on the reverse strand, counting down.
ATAGAAAGTAGTTTTATTCTTTGGCCTGGCGTGCACCTTTTTTCTGATTTTCCTGCATGGTGGTATAAACAATATTCTGATGTTAAAATTTTTTAGATACAAATATTTTTATTACTATTGTTTGTATATGTTTTATGGATGATTTGGAAAGCTAGAAATGAATATGTGTTTAATTCCTTATTATGGAGTGATACTACATTTTGTCAAAAAGTATTGTTAGATTTTAATGAGTTTACAGATGAAATAAAGGGTGCAAGTCCTATGCGACAGGAGCAACTTGTTGTGACTAGGCCAACTTCACTAACTTTTCCTCCAGAAAATGTGTTTTTTTTTGTTGATGTAGGTTTGGTTCCAAATACTTGGAAAGCAAGCATTGCAATAGTAGCTTTGAAGGCTAATAGTCAATTGCTTCATACCTATGGTAGTCCAATTCATATTATTCGAAAGGCTGTGATAGCTGAAGCTTTAACAATTCAGAAAGCAATTCAAATTGTAGTGGAGCAAGAATTAAGGAACATACGAATATTGTCTGATTCATCAATAATGACTT
>NC_061121.1:171263114-171269668 GCF_002878395.1 Capsicum annuum | reverse complement strand
AAGTCATATATATGATGGACTTATGTCTTAGACTTGATAATGATATCATCAATATATACCTCCACTTCTTTATGCATCATGTCATGAAAAATAGTAGTCATTGCTCTCATGTATGTAGCTCCCATATTCTTTAAACCAAATGGCATGAACCTATAGCAATAAGTACCGCACAGGGTGGTTAAAGCAGTCTTTTCTGCATCTGTTTCATCCATCAAGATCGGGTGATATCCGGCATAACAATCCATGAAAGATTGGATCTCATGTTTGGCATAATTATCAACAAGGATATGAATATTGGGTAACGGAAAGTTATCTTTAGGGATTGCTTTGTTCAAATCCCTATAATCAACACAAACTCTGATCTTACCATCTTTCTTTGGTACAGGCACCACATTAGCCAACCATGTGGTGTACTGAGCGACCCTGATCATGTTCGCATTTAATTGCTTCATGGTTTCCTCTTTGATTTTATCGCTCATGTCAGTTTTAAACTTTCTTTTCTTTTGCTGAACCGGTGAAAAATCAGGGTATGTAGGCAATTTGTGGACTACCAAATCAGTGCTTAGACCTGGGGTATCATCATAAGACTAAGCAAAAATATCCTTATACTCGAACAAAATCTGAACAATATCGTTTCTGATATTTCGATCTGCATGAATACTTATTTTTATTTCTCTAACCTCCTTACCAATTCCTAAATTTATTATCTAAGTGTTATTTAAATTGGGTTTGGGCTTATCCTCAAATTGATCCAATCTCTTTTTGACTTTCTTATCAGCTTCGTGTTCATTGTATTCCTTACCGTTTGGTTTGCTAATTCGAGATTAGACAACTTTTAAGGATCTAAATGTGAACTCCGCGTGCATTCCATGTTATCAAATCCAGTATTAATATAACTGAAATAAAATAAAGATAAAAAAATAAAAAAAATGAAAATTAAAAGAGGGAAGAAAAGATAACTTTACTAGGAAACTTAAATTTCATTTCATTGAATTGGAAAGGATAGGAGGGTTAACATCAAAGTAGAGAAACTAAACTAAGTGGATTACAACCCTGAGAATAATCCAAAATGCAAAAGATAGAAAAGCGAAACAACAAAATAAACTACCTAGATTCCTTCCTTGTGGGGGAGAGGAGTGGCTTCCCAGTTAGTGAGCTTGATATTTGGCCCGACGAACTACACATCTGCATGGCTAGGTCCTTCGCCCATCTGAACCATGTTTACTTCATAAAATATTTCCTTTAGACCTTGACATATTTCATCCACATCCTTGTTAGTAGATGAGTCCTGATCTTCTTCCTTTTGAGCTTTCGTGAAAGATTGACTAATGTGTGGACCCGAACTTATTAATTGCCAAGCCTTTTTTTCTATTCTTTAGCCCACCTCCTATCTGCCGCAGTCGGCTTAAAGCCTAAGTCAAAGGTGTTGTAGCTACCACATGGATCTACAGGGTTTATAATTCCTTGCAGCGAAACCCCTAATCCTTTTCCCAATTCATAACCATTTTGTAGCATTTGCCTAGCCACCATGATTGAAGTAGAAGACAGATGAGGCCCCAGAATTAGTGTGCCTTCCGTAACTTGATCAGATGTCACAATTTCAAAGGCTTGATAAATGGAAGATTCACAACCCCCTTTTGCTTCGAAACAGGGTACAGAAGGATCTCTATGTATGAGAAGGTCATCCTCTCTATGCACAATGATTTCCTTATTGTCGTGTTTAAACTTAACTACTTGATGCAAATTCGAAGGTATGTCTTTGGCCGTATGGATCCATGGTCTTCCTAAAAGTAGGTTGTAGGAAGTATCCATGTCTATTACTTGAAAGGTGATCACAAACTCAACTGGTCCAATAACCAAAGCAAGATCAATCTCACCAATTGTATCTCGTTTTGCACCATCAAAAGGCTGAACACATACATTATTGGATCGGATCCTATCTGGGCCAATTTTTAATTTTTGCAAAGTAGAGAGAAGAAAGATATCTACTCCTAAAACTCCATCGATCATTACCCCTTTTATGTAATATCCTCTGCATTTGATAGTCAGATGCAAAGCCTTGTTGTGACCAGAACCTTTTATAGGTAACTTGTCATTGGTGAAAGTGATTTTATTTTCTTCAAATATTCTATGAACCATCATTTCTATTTGACAGACCGTAGTTTCCTTCGGGATGTATGCTTCATTCAACAACTTAAATCAATGCCTGATAATGTTCTTTAGAATGTAGCAGTAAGGATAATAATGATATTTGAGCCGGGGTTTTCCTCAATTGATCGACAATGGAATAGTCTTGGGTTTTCATTTTCTTGAGAAATTCCTCAGCCTCTTCATTTGTGATAGGTTTTTTCATTGGCCCTTGACTATCTTTAAGCTGTTTTGGTCTCCTTAATTATTCTGGACCATAGCATCTTCCTGATCGAGTCAAGCCCCTTGTTTCATTTGTTTCTTCCATGATCTCTTTTCCATTGTACATCACATTGGTTTTGTTATAGTTCGATGGTATGGTTTTCAAGCTTGTCACTGGGAGCTGTGATGCGTGTCTTATGACAATTGGTGCTGTTATCTTTCTCATATTGTTGTGCTATTGGTTGAACCATACGGGACCACTCAGGACATATAGCTTTGGCGCATCTTATGCTATTCCCTTTGGCTTTGCAGGAACATATAATGCCATCTTTTCTGAATCTCGGGGTCTTATAATGGAACTCGCTCCTTTCACGATTAGTGGTTCTCTTTGCATAGACTTTAGTGCTTCAATCGGGTTTTTCTTTGGGATTCCTATTTCCATCACTGCTTGTCTTGTTGTCCTGTAATCTCTATCATTAAAAATCATCCCCATGATGTGTGTGTTACTGTGATTAGGAGTGGATTGTCGGTGACGTTTGACGCTTCCTATTTTTGTATTACGATTGCCTTGCTTTCAATTAACTTTTCAATGGCTCTCTTCAGATTCCAACAATTTTCGGTACTATGACCTTGGACGTTTGAATGGTACTCACACCTTATATTAGGATCAAACCAACTTGCATTTGAATCCACTTTGAAGGGCAAAACAGGTTTAATCTATCCTAATTTGACCAATCTCCGCAACAGGCTCGTATACGATTCTCCAATTGAGGTAAAGTTTTCCCTTGGCCTATATTCTCTTGTATAGTTTGCCTGAACATACGGATTATAAGGGGATTGGAAATTTGGCTATCGTAGATAAAAACCTTGTGGCGCAGGTGCCCGTCATTGTGGACGCCGAGGAGGTCGGGCATACGCTTAAGCATTAAGAACAGCAGGTTGAGGTGTATAATAATGTTGAGGAAGGCTGGGTTGCCCCTGTTGGACATGAACGTAAGGGGAGTTTCGTCCCCCTTGGGCATTGCCCGGTCCTGATGCCATCATGGATCCTTTCTCCTTCTTTTTCCAATTTGCGAATCCACTTGACCACTCTGAATGGCTTGTGTAGTGGCCTTGAGGGCGGTTTGGCTCATGATTTTTCCTGATTTAATGCCATTCTCCACCATTTCCCCAATTTTTATTGCTTCAGTGAAAGGTTTACCAACCGCGGCTAGTAAATAATAAAAATAATCGGACTCGTGAGTATTGATAAAAACATCAATCAATTCCTGGTCCTTCATTGGCGGTTTGACTCTAGATGCCTGTTCTTTTCATTTTATGGCAAACTTTCAAAATCTTTCAGATGTTTTTTTCTTCATATTAGCGAGAGAAGTACGATCAGGGACAATGTCAAGATTGTATTGAAATTATTGTACAAAATATTAAGCCATATCGTCCCAAACGTACCAATGGGAGATGTCTTGATCGATAAACCATTCGGAGACTATTCCCGTCAGACTTTCTCTGAAATAGGCCATAAGCAGCTCCTATTTCCCTCCTGCTCCTCTAAGTTGATCGCAATACCTTTTTAAGTGGGCCACTGGGTCACCATGACCACTATATTTGTCAAATTTTGGGGTCTTGAACCCTATTGGCAAATGAACATTAGGGAACATACACAGGTCCTTCAAAGAGACACTTTTGTGTCCTCCCAATCCTTGTATGTTTCTCATACTTTTCTCCAGACTCCTCACTTTTCTAGCTATTTCTTCTCGTTCTTTATTCATACTAGCCTTCTCAATCACGATATAGGACTCGAGCTGATGAGTGGGCTAATATGAATTTACAGGTTTGAATGCCAATTCAGTTGGATGGAGTTGATCATGATTCAGCTCATCGGTAGGCTTCTGTATCATTGATGGAGGATTTATATTAGTTGGAACGACCGAAATAAAAAGCGGGTTGTTCGTGAATGATGGATTTGGAGGACGCATGGTGGATGTGCCAGTAGTGCTAGACACATTTGCGTATGGACCGAATCCAGGTGGATAAAGTGGATCGTCGACTTGGGCTTGAGTAGAACTGAGATGATTTGCGTCCGAAAGACTGAAAATAGAGGAAGGCAAGGCTTGTCCATTCTCCCAGGCCTGATACATTTTTGCGATTTATTGCTTCAATAACCTATTCTCCTCCAAAGATGCGAACTCTCTTGGAATTAACTGATCTCGACCTTTTTTGTTACCAGACTCCGTTCCATCTTAGTCATCTTCCTTTTTCCTTTATACCTCGTATTGTACGGGTGAGAGGCGAGATTAACCACAACCAACCACCTTACTCTCTTTTTTATGAAACAGAAACAAATATGTTAGGATTTAGAGGTTTAAAAATATTGATATATTCATAACAAACTCACATGCCATGCACCTAAGTAATTTTATTCCTGAAATGGACTTAGGAAAACCCTCTTGTTTCATCCCGGCTTTGGTCAATTAATTTTTACCCTCATTATTTAACGCCAACATCTTAAAATTATTACTTGAAACTTGGAAAAATATTTTATCGCACCCGCCGAGGGTTGCTTATGTATCATGTTTTACATGAATCAGATCATCACGTAGTTCATGGATATAGTAAATATATATATATATATATATATATATTCATAAATAAAAAGAATAAAAACTTGAAACAAATGCAAAATTTTCCATACATTTCCAACTGTTCTTAAAACAAAGCTTTAATGAAAGGAAACTAAAATTATCTAAAACTAGAACAGACTCGGAATACTAGCGAAATACTAAACAAAACCTATAAAGAAACTAACTCTAAGAAAACAAGGACTTTAATACTTATCATCAAGATGCCTTCCAAAGATGTCTTGCAACTTAATCCTCCCTCAGACTTGAGTAGATCCTGGATAATGCTTTTGGAAGATGTGGAGCGAGAGCATGTGCCTGAAGACCCAGATCTTCATCATCTTGATGGAGATTCTTAGCATAAACATTAATCAAGGTTTCACTGAGCTGAAGTACTTCTCCCTTGGCTTCGATCATACTCTCATGGCAGTTTCACACCCAATGCTGCGTAGTACGAACGGTATGCTTTAGGTATCCTTCTTGTTCATGAAGTTCATCGATCTGATAGTGAAGTGCATGTCATTCGGTCATCCACTGGCTTCTGTCAACTTCAAGTTCCTTCTGAAAAGTCATAAAGTGCCTCGCTATTTCTCTTTCTCGTTCCATGAAAGCTTTTAGCTGAGCCCAAAGCTTTGACTGTATGCTTGTCAGTAAGGCCTTCTCTTTCTTAAAATCACTCGATTGCTGCTCCATAGCACCAGTGGTGATATCCAGGTCTTCTTGTAGGGCATACATGGCAACACAATTTTCTTTCTCAATCTCCTTGCGAACCGACCTAATTCTGGCCTCAAATCTTACCTCATGATGAACCAATTCTTCTCCAGCCCTTTCCAGATCTATATTTAAGACGTGCAGAGTAGACTGATATTTATCTTCTACCTCTCGTCGAGCCTTCTTAATTCTGACTTTAATCTCTGCTTCTCGATCCACTGGTTCTCTGGATGACCTTTCTGGCATAGCTTTGAGAGGAGGCTAGTCATAAAACCATGGCAGATACCAACAGTTTACCTCGCCCTTATCGCGGTCTTCCACCATGTGCTTGAAATTAGAAAGTACACATCCTCCCTAAATCTTAAGTATCTCAGACTTCCTTAGAGAGATGTCAGGGAGGAATTTGTACATGAACTCTTTCATACCCTCGACTGGAGATATATGCTGACGTCGATTGAATTATCACATGACTCTTTGTGGAACGTAGGGATGAAAACCTCAGAGACCCATTAAGATGATAAAAGGTTAGAAAGTGGACATATATATAACCTCTTTTGAGGGGAACCAATGATAATTCCATACTATCTTGTCCGCCATTAACCCCTCCAAGTACTCTTTCCAAGCTCCTATTCCTTCGGAAAAGTTTTGGTCCTCTATTCTCTTCTCATGGCCATTGATATAATCATTCCATTCGACTAAAAAATCCACAATAAATGGATGATAATAAACATGCTCAAGCATTCATAACTACAATAGAATGTTACATCTTTCAAAATAGTCTGCCCCATTTTTGCATATCGTTAGGGCCCGATAAATGTCAGGCAAAATCATGGGCACGAGGATGACCTTAGGATTATTCTCAAAAGCGGTAATAAACAC